>NW_027521450.1:0-82682 GCF_052094955.1 Ictidomys tridecemlineatus
CTTAGGACTTAATAAGCATGGCAACTTCCATGTTTATCCTCTTAAAGCCCGGTCAGTCCCCAGTCACTGATGCCCGCAATTCCAATTGCAGCCACATAAGTGTGAAGTCATCTTGGTCTTTCCAACCTTGGTTGAAGTCTCAAATGAATGCAGCTTCTGAGTGATTCCATAGGACATCACACAGTGAAGAAACCACCACCACCCCCAGCTGAATCTAGTCAGCCAAGAAAAATATAGAAATCATAAATTGTTGCTATTTTAAGCCATTAAACTCAGGGATGGTTTGTTATGCAGCAATATGTAAGTGAAATAGTCATAAAACTGAAAGCATTGTGTTAAACTTCAGGGAAAAGTAATAATAAATAAAAGAAAAGCTGATAATAAGGAACACAACTCCAGAGGCCAGCAGTCAATGGTATGAAAATCAAGGTGTCAGCATGACACCTCTGGAGGCTCTACTGGAGAATCTAATCTTTACCTCTTCCAGCTTCTAGTATCTGCCAGCACTTTTTGGCTTATAGCTATGTTAATCAGATTTCATTTCCTGAACAAAATACCTAACCAGAACAACTTACAGGAGAAAACATTTATTTTTGGCTTATGGTTTCAAAGTTTTAGTCCACAGTCAACTCAATTGTTCTGAGCCCAAGGTGAGGCAGAGTATTATGGCAGAGAGGTGTAGCAGAAGGACACTGCTCAGCTGATGGCAGCCAGAAAGCAGGGAGAGAGCAGGAGCCAGGGACAGAATACATAATCCCTATGGGCACACCTCTAGTGACCCACCCTCTCCAACCTTTACCTGCCTTTAGCTACCACCTAGTAACCCATTTAAATGATTAATCCATTGATTAGCTCACAACTCTCATAATCTGATCATTTTACCTCTGAACATTCCAGGATCACGAGCTTTTGGGGAACACCTCATATCCAAACCATAAGAAGTCGCATTGTTTCAATCTCTGCCTCTACAATCATGCCATTTTTTCCTCTTCTCTCTCTGAAGACTCCCTCTACCTCATGTCTATAAGTGATTACATTAGGGCCCATCCAAATTATTCAAAAGAGTCACCTGCTATGGCTTGGATATAGTTTTAAAATATTACCCTCCAAAGGTTCACGTGTTGGAGATTTGGTCCCAATGTGGCAAGGTGGGAGCTGAGACACTATTTAAGAGGTGGGGGCTCTAATGGAAGGTCCTAAGGATATTAATATTAAGTAGCTGCTCCCAGAATTCATAAAACCCTGAACTCTCCTGAGAGTTGTTAAGAGCAAGCCCAATCTCTAGACCCCTAATCACTCTCTGGCTTCCTGTTTGGTGATGTGATCTCTGGCTCCCACACATGTTCCCTACCATTTCATGCTGTCCACGATTAAGCCCTCATCAGAAGCGGAACCAACTGGGCCACCTGAACTTGGACTTTCAGCCTCCCAAATATTAGTCTGCCTTAGGTATTTCTTTGTAGTAACAAAAAAAAATAGACTAATACATCACCCTATCTCAAGGCCCTTAAGTTAGTTACATTAACAAACACCCCACTCCATCTATTCCATACAAGGTAACGTTTATAGGTTCCAGGAATTAAGACTTGGTCTCTTTAGGGGCCATTACTCTGCCTGTCACAACTGCTCAGACAAGAGTTAAGCACAAGAATGAACATACTAGTTTAGTCCAAGGCTGTTGTTTTCTAAAGCTTTAAAGCAATAGACTACTTTACTCAAATATAATCCCAATAGTTAAAAACAAAAATGAAATAATAAAAAAATAAAAATAAAAAATAAAACTCTTTAAAAAAATGAAGAGAGGATTCTGGGAAGATAGCTGAGTAAGAAACACCAGAAACTTGTTTCCTCAGACAACAAATGCACTGGCAGAATGTATCTAATGTAAGTATTTTGAAACTCTGGAGTCAACCTTAAGATTTGGAGAGTAGTAAATTTTGGCCAGTTTCAGTTCACAGCATTGTAGCACCTGCCTATGCACCAGTCTCATGACAGGTACCTACAGATCTTCTCTGTGAGAGCCTGCACAAATTTATAGGACAAGAAGAACTCTGTCCAAAAATTGAGGATCTACATACTGATTACTGACAGATACAACTCTGATTTTAGAGACACAAACTCATGGGCAGGCAGCCATTGTTGTAATCCTCCCCCAACTTAATCAAGTTCCTCCTCCTCTGATTGAAGAAAAATCTAGGAGATTTAATGAGCCAGAGACCTTTTTCTTTCTTTTATTAACCTACCCATTCATTTTTTCTACCCATTCATTTTTTACTTCTTACCCTATTGAAAGTCAGACATTTTTTAAAAAGCAACTACATATACAAGGAAATTTAGAAAGTCACCACACACATCCAATAAAAGGTGCAGGTTGAAAAAGAACTGAAAAGAACTTAAACTTATACTTCAGGCTAATCTCCAGCACAGCAACAATAAAAAAAAAATCAACACATTCTGGAGAAGAGATAGAATCTGATTTCTAGAGCTACAATATTAGATTTAAATGTCCAGATTTAAAAAAAAAAAAAGAAAAATCCCAAGAAACAGGAGAGTGTGGCCCATTCAAAGGAAAACAACATCATCACAACAGAAACTTTCCCTGAGAAAGACCATATAGATGGTGGGTTTGCTAGAAAAACCTTAAAACAACTGACTTAAAGATACTCAAAGAAGGGCTGGAACTGTAGCTCACAGGCAGACTACTTGCCTAGCATGTGTGAGGCACTGGCTTCGATCCTAAGCACCACATAAAAATAAATAAAGGCATTCTATCCATCTACAACTACAAAAAAAAAAAATTTAAAAAGATGCTCAAAGAATCAGTTTAGCCTGCTAAGCGAATTAAGCCAATCCTCAAAAAATCAAAGGCTAAATCTACTCTCTGATAAGTGGATGCTGATCCATATGGGGGTATGTAAAAATGGAGAAACTCTGGGTAAAGAAAAGGGAAGGGAGGGTGAGAAGGAAATATGGGGGTGGGAAAGATGGTAGAATGGGATGGACTTTATTATCCTAGGTACATGTGACAATACATCATGTATATATATATGATGTGAATACATATATATATATATATATATATATATGATATGACAATATATCATGTACAATCAAAAAACTGAGAGTTGTGCTGCAATTGTGTACAATGCATTCTATACAATCAAAATGCATTCTGCTGTCATATATACCTAAAGAAAATAAATAAATTTTAAAAAAATCTTAAAAGGACTGGGAATGTGGCTCAAAAAATAAGAAGATGCTCCAAGAATTAAAGGAAGACATGAGCAAAGACAAGAAAATGATACACTAACAAAATGGAAATATTAACTAAGTTATAGTAACCAAAATGAAAAATACATTACAGGGATTCAAAGACATATTTGAATAGGAGGAAGAAAGATCAATGAAACTGAAGTTATGACAATTGAAAGTATTAAGTCTGAGAAGCAAAAAGAAAAAAGATTCTCTATGTTGATCTTCAAAATTAAAAAAAAAATACTGATGCACAAAATTTCAAAATCTGGGTATCTTACTCAATACTGTTCTAACACACAAAACCATCCAAGTAAACAAATGGATGTCCCCAGTCTTCAACTTTTACTTCTCATCCAGCTACAGTGTATCATCCATGCAGCTGTCTAAATTATTATACTAAACAAAGCTAATCCTGTTATACCTGTGCTTTGAAATACTTTCTTTGCTCTCAGCTGGCTAACAAGGTCTTCTGTTCACCTTGGGCTGTCCCTCCTTGCATTGTGCACACCTCATCCCCAGGCTTTTACACAGAAGCGGTCACCCCCACCTTCACTCTCTCCCAGGCAAACATTTCCTGGCCTTCCTCTCTGCCATTATCTACTTCTTTCTCTGGGTGTTTTCCTTGATGCCCCAGACCATTCCCATGTGCTCTAACATACATTCCCACATGCTCTCATGGCAACACTTAAATCCTTCCTTGAAGACCTTCATTCATACATTTGACAAATACTGAGCTTCTGCTCTGTCAGACCCGGCCCTTGGTGCTTGAGATACAACAGGGAATAAGACAAAGAACTCCTCCCCATGGAGCTGATGACATTCTAGTAAGAGGAAGCAGACTAGAAATTAACGTCAAAATAATAGCAAAGAAGTAGAATATTTGGTGATTGCTCATCATTATATCCCAGGAACCTAGGACAATGCCTCGCTCCTAGCCAGTGCTCAAAAAATACTTACTGAATGAATAAATACAGCAGTGTGAAAAGATGCTATGTGAATGTGAAGTATTGTCTACTGTATGGCCTATGAAAACCTCTTCTCAGAGTCTGGTCTAAGCTTTCAGAGGCCTAAAGCATGTTGTGTTAGTCATACCAGGCCATTCACTACTTAGAGTTGGTTTTACAGTTGGCAAAAGTCATAATTTTACCAGTAATTTTCAGATCAAATGAGTTAAGCACTGAAGTCTCGAAAGTCCCAACTTGGCATACTGTGCATCTTCCTCAAACTCAAAACACAAAATTAAAAGAAAGCCAGTTCCTTATATGGTTTGGACACCAGAATGCTGGCTTCGTGCTATATATAAAAGGTTAATACTGGAAAAGTCAATAACTACCATGAACAAGGACCCTGTCATATCACTGTCAAGGCCTAATCCTACCTAAGTTATCACCTGCTGAAGTAAATTAAAGTCAAGAAAGTAAACATTTAATGAATATTCACTTGCCTTTGGTCCAAGAAAGTCTTAGAAATAAGCTTTCCTTTAATTAAAAATAAAAATAACCCAGAAAGCTGAAATAAGATCTGAGGAACACTCAACACAGGTCAGCCAGTCAGCATAAGTAAGAGTTGGCAGTGCCCAGGTGAAACTGCTCCAGGATGTGACTGTAACACCATTCTGTTCATGCAAAAATTTGGAAAACAGATTTTCTGGGCAGAACTGGGGCCTAACATCTCCACTACCAAGTTCAAAGCCAAAAAATAAACCTGGTACAAAGGTACCCATGGTTCTGAAAATAGCTCACTATCTTTACAGACAGCAAATACATCAAGCCTTGGGACTGAGACACGCACCAATCCATCAACCAACTGACAAGCCAGTATTATGTACTATGCTAAGTGCTCTGAAGCATAGTCACACATATAAGAAAGACATAATTCTAGGCCTTAAGGAACTTTAAATCAAGTTTAAAAAATAAGACAGAAATGAATGGAAAAACAAAAAAAATGCAAACCAGATTGAAAGGCTGGCATTCTAAGAGCCAGAGAAGTGGTAGATTGTTGCTCTGGAGGCCAAATCAATTGGGGAGAGCCCAAAGAGGGACGCTCAGCAAGGCTGGTTTCACAAGGAGTGGGACTCACCAGGATGTGTGCAGACTGAGAAAAGCAGAGAAGAGCCCTACACTGTTCTAGGTGCCCTTCAGTCTTGAAGGACAGATGGGAATCACCTCTCCCTGGGCCATGCGAGGCTGAAGGAGGAAGAAGAGAATGTGTGGAGAAGGAAGAGATTGACACACTGCTAAGGCAGAGATGTGTAAGGCAGCCATGGTGGGGAAGGCTACAGCAAAAGGCTCTGGTGTAGAGCAGGCCAGACTGTGGAGACCTCAAACTCCAAACTAATGAATTATTTCCAATTACTGGTAAGACACTTGATGATGTGGCCCAGAAGTATCACAATGAACTGTGTTTGGGTCTTCCCTAAACAGTTTCATGTAAGTCTACACTGTCCACACAAAAGAAGTAGAGCAAATTTTTTTTAATGTGTTAAAAGTTGAAAAACCAACATATTTTCATAGATATTTAAATAAAGTCACATCACTGTGACTAAGTTTTAGATCATGCAGTAAATCATACATATCTGAATAAGAGCTATAACTACTGAAAGATCCATTTTAAACAGCACTAAAAAATGACTTCTGAAAGGCAAATCTAATCCTCCTACACCTACTCCATCACTTCACCCTCCCCCACAAACCTGACTAGGGTCTTTATTTTCCTTTAAGCATTACAGGTTTCTTTATGTACCTGGAAGGAAGAGCTGTTAGTCATCAGTCTGGATGGTGTGGGTTAATAGGGTCTTTGTTCAGAAAATTTAATTATAGGTTTGAACCTTGGATGAATGCAAAAGAAAAACACTGGAGGGGACTCTCAGCTAATCTGCCAACTAAGTGGACCCATGCGACTTCAGGAGTGTCCCTGGGTGCATTGTAGAGGCAGTTTCTTCCCTGTTGTCTGTAGCATGTCCCGCCCTAGTTTACTCCTAATTTGCTTCTCTGGCCTGATCTCTGACTGTCCTACAATAACCATTTCTGACAAAGGGCTCTGCAACCAAAGGCCCAAAGATGCTAAACCATAATTTTGGCAGTTTTATACCCTTTAGAGTTTTATATACCCTTCTGCCTCAATGCAGGCAGCACAACTAAGACTGCGCTCCTGTGCACTGGCTCCAGGCAACCTCAGAGCTTTCCCACCTTTGACCCCAAAGGCTTTTCAGAGGAAACAAGAGTTTAAAACCTGGCTTTAACATACCTCTACATTCACCAAATACTTTGACTCTGGCAAGTGATTATCTGAGGAAAGCTGCTGAACCAAGGGTATTTGGGGCTGCATTTTATACTTTGTTATCCTAGAGATACCAGTATTTAAAAAATATGAACTAGAAATAAAATAAAATGCAATAACTGTTAAAAGACTAGAGTTTGAAAGTTTTCTGAGCAAGAAGGGAGAAAACTGATTAATAAAAAACCTGCTTTTTACTTCCACAGGAAATCTAAAATTGATGCCAGTATTACAAAAGGATAAAAGTGCTGACCAAAAAATGTCAGTGAAATCAACACAAAATGCATAAAGAGAACCTCCCAAAGTAGTGGAGCTCTGAATGCCTGGAAATCTCGTTTCCTCCTAAAGCTCAGTTAAGTGATGATAAAATTCCTAGTTTAAAAAAAAAGTAAGGGAAACTGTTTTAATCAAACTAAAATAATCAAATTAACATGTCCAAACATTCAGATTCCTAAAGAAAAGTAATATGTGAATATAATGCATAGGAATTGTTAGGGCTACAATTAATTGAAAGGTGAATATGTTATTCTGGAACCAAGAACTCTGGTTTCTCTTTATTTCCATCATTCTTTCATTCACTGACTAATATGTATGGCATTCTGAAGGATTAAAAAAAAAATTGAATCAAGCATTCAATACCCTCAAGTGCTGGGGAAGTCAAAAATCAAAATCTTAAAACAACTAATCCAAAGCTCTCCTGTTTTGAAACCTCCCTTAAACATTAAAAGGCATTTCCAGTTCAAAATTCAAAGGTAATGATTCCCACTGAGCAATGATTATTTGGATAGAGACATGTGGTAAACATTTCCTAGGGAAATGAAAAAAGGTCAAAGGTAAAAGACAACTGAGAAGAGCTGCAACATCTCGGCAAGTTACAAATTTAAGGGGTAAGGGACACACACACAACCTCCATCCATTAGAAGCTGAGATTTAAAAGAAAAGCTGAGGCTTCTCTGGGGTGAATATCATGACATCTGTTCTCTTCTCATAATAGCAACTAAGTTGATTTAAGAAAATATTCTCTCTCTCTTTTCTAGAGCTGTTGGTTCATAATTACATGATTTTTCTTGAGCTTTGGTTTCCTTAAGATGTGTTTATTCTGCACATCTGCTCTCCCCATACCTGATTACACAAAGGTATCATAAAGAGCAAACCAACAGGTATAAAGAGACCAGCCCTCAAAACAGATCAAAGCAAAAAGCCCATGGAGTCCTTTGGAAATCTTGGCTGGCAGCTCTTGTAAATAAAAGTGCTTCTAAAACAGAAAGCATTAAACTACCATATTTATATAGGGCGTGATTGACAGGTCAGTTATTAACTTCATAAAAACACAGGCAATGTTAACTAGCAAGAATGTTTGTTCTAGCTGTTCTATCTGAAGGAAAATGAAATCCAAGATAGAATGGCTTGTTCTCTGTTTCTTTTAAGTATTTATTTTAGAACCGTGCAGTATAAAAGAATGTTTTTTCAAGTCAGTGAACTTAAGCTATTTTGCTTACTGTTCTGGAATTTAAGTATGTTGTTATAATTCTTTAGAAAACAAATGTTACATTTACTAAAGTCAAATTCCAATGGTGCACCATGATCTTTTCAAGCCCTCAACAATTTTTTACTCTTCTGAGTTACTAAAACTAAAGAAATTTACATTAATTCATCTTTCTTCCAGTAACTAACATGTATCAAATCAGGGAATCAAAGTGCAGGCAGACTTCCTCCCAGTGCTCTGGATGCAAGCATGTGTTCCTTGAACTGCTTATGGCAACAGACCTAAAATCTGCCAAAAGGAGAAAAGAATGAAGGGTCTGTATTTTATTAATATTATTTTGAGGGCTTATTTTTATCTATACATTCTATCATGTGTGATCACTTATTGCAATATTACAAGGCAGTATATTTTATTTTAAAAATTCTCTCAGAAAATAATGTCAGCTGCAGGTAAATATACAGTCAGGAAATCCTGTAGAAGAACTCAAGTCCATTTCTGCAAGCAATAACTTTTATCTTGAACTTACTTAACATGGTTAGCGCCCACACCCATCCCAGTGGGTACTGACAAAAAAAAAAAAAAAAGAAAATGTCAGCTAACTTAAAAAAATGTTTCTCCAATTTGAAAAGTGACTTCTCTAGTAGTTGTTTTGAGCAACTATATAGCAAGGAAGTATACAAAATTTCTATTTACCCAGTCTATGCTCTTATTCATTTATATGATGATTTTTTTAAAGTAACAAGGAAAAGGTAGAAGGAAAAGTTAGAAGGAAAAACAAGGTTTTGCTTTTTAGAATCAATCAACAAATACTTTTAAGATTGGAGTTACATAAATTTGGCATTTCCTAGCCAAATAAATGCTTATGAAGTGGACTGGTGTTTATGTGCATGTTTGTTTATGTGTGTTTAATATTCTCAAGCCTCAGAGTTTTTCCATGTAAACAAAAGTTTTGTTAAATGCCTCTTGAATTAAATTTAAAAGGCTATTTGTTATCAAAATGTTTCGCTCATAGTAAAGGCTGTCATCATATGAGCTGCACACTAAACACAAGAGCAAACCCCAAATCCCAGAAAAACTATCCGTGCTCATCAGTACATTTAATGCAGCACAATCCTGATTCCTCCAGAGTTCCTACAAACAACAGTCCTTCAGAACACAGAATTCTTATGAAATAAATACTCAATCTTAGAACATGCCCTGGCCTCCTCCACTACCCACACATCCCCGCCCCTCCTGCAGGACTATATTTTCAAACTAGAATATTTGTTTTGACACACTTCTGCTTACTTAATTCTCTGGTAAAGGATTTCTTGTGCACTCCTAGCCAGTAATGAACTTTTTGCCAGAAAATATGCAACTCTTAGCATGACAAGAATAAGGGGGTAAAAAACCCTTCCATCGAGACTTCCAGAATTGAAGATAAAAGCAGGTACACTGGAGGGTTCCAACATGGCGGCCGGCGAGCAGGCAGCATTTTCTGTACCTCCGCAGTAACGGGATCAGAGAGACACATAAATACAGTTGCATGGGACCTGCTGAGGAACTTCTAACAATATTCCATTGAAAGGAGACCTGCTGATAACTAGTAAGTCTGTGGGAGGAGTCAGTTTGTCTCAGGCGAGTGAATCTATGCAACGCGGATCAGGGACACAATCCCGCCGGCCGCGGCCGAACTGCAGTGAACTGCAGCAAACGTACGAACGGCCGTGGCGGACTGGGCCCCCGCAGGCCTGAGTCTGTGAACTGCCTCTGGCGGTTTGACGCTACAAACAACACCCCCACCCCCCCATCCCACCCCCAGCCGGTTCAGAGCTGCAAACCACACGACCCCCAACCCCCACCCCCACCCCGCTCCTGTGAACAACTCCTGCCCACTGGGCTCTGCAAAGGGCCCCGACCACACGGCAAACGGACAAATAGTCCCGACCACTGGGCACTTCGAACAGCCCTGCCCGCACGGGGGAATCAGGAGTGGCGCGGGACCCACCGCATGGAACTCCCAGCTACGGCTCCCACCAGAGGTAACATCTGAGGTCTCTTGCACCAGTTTCTGGGGGCGTGACTACCAGAGGGCAAGCAAATTCACCGCGGGTCCTCAACCCCAAGCCCTACAAACTTAGGATTCCAGGGAATGGCAAACAGGGAGAGCGTGCCCAGGTGGCCATGAAAACAGGGCACACAGGAGCAGCAGACCTGGCGTGTAGCCAGTATTGTGGTGAGCATTACCGGTGAGCAGACCCGCCCAGTCCGGGAGGAAAAGCTGCTGCACAGTGACAGGCTCCCGCCTACTAAGAAGAGAAGCTTAGCCTGGTGGGCACAGCTTCACCTAATGGAAGAATAGTGAATCGGACTCTAAGACTGCATTTATTAATTTTTTTTTTTCTTTTTTTTTGTGGATGTTGTGGTTGGGTTTTTGTTGTTGTTGTTGTTGTTGTTGCTGTTTTTTTAAAAAAAAGTGTTTTTAAAATTCATTTTATTTTATTTTATATTATTTTTTAATTTTAATCCTCATCTCTATTATTACTATGTTATTTTTTTTAATTCTTTTAAATCTTCAATTTTTTCTTTCTCTTTCTTCTCTTCCTCTGTCTTTCCATTTCTTTTCAATTCTCTTATTCCCCCTTCCTTGAATTCTACCTGGTTACTCTCATTCTCTTTGGTGATTTTTTCCCTTCCCTGCTAATACCTTTCCTCCCAAGCATCAAATAAATTTATAGGAGTAGACAGTAACTCAACAGTCAAACAGAACAAAAAGCAAAATGAGCAGTATGAAAAAGCAAGGAAGAAAAGGAGTACAAACAACACAGGACAGCCCAAATATTCAGAACGACATAGAGTCATCAGAAAAGTGGTCATATAAAGAACTCAGGGAACACCTTAGACAGATGGAATGGAACCTTAAAGAGGACACAAGACAGCAAATTCAAGCAGCGAAAGAACACATTGAGAAGGAATTACATAAAATGATAAAAGAAGAAGTTAAGCATCTATATCAGGAGATAGAGACTATAAAAAAGAATCAAACAGTAATCTTAGAAATGAAGGAAATTATAAACCAAATTAAAATCTCATATGAGAGTATCACTAATAGAGTGGAGCAACTAGAAGCCAGAACATCTGATAATGAAGACAAAATATACCAACTTGAAAAGAGTCTAGCCAACTCAGATAGGATGGTTAAAAATCATGAGAGAAACATACAAGAGATATGCGATAATATAAAAAAACCAAATTTAAGAGTCATTGGGATAGAGTAAGGGATAGAAATTGAAACCAGGGGAATGAGTAATTTACTAAATGAAATAATTACAGAAAACTTTCCAGAAATAAAAAAGGAAACAGATATACAAATTGTAGATGCATACAGGACACCGAGCATACAAAATCACAGTAGACCAACGCCAAGACACATTGTTATGAAGATATCCAATATACAGAACAAAGAGAGAATATTAAAAGCTACAAGAGAAAGGAGACAGATTACATTCAGGGGTAAACCAATAAGGTTAACAACGGATTTTTCAACACAGACGCTGAAAGCAAGAAGATCCTGGAACAACGTATTCCAAACACTGAAAGACAATGGATGCCAACCAAGAATCCTGTATCCAGCAAAATTAAGCTTCAGGTACGAAACGAAATAAAAATCTTTCACGATAAACAAAAACTAAAAGAATTTGCAGCCAGAAAACCAGCATTGCAAAGCATCTTGAGCAAAACACTCCACGAGGAAGAAATGAAAAACAATAACCAAAGCCAACAGTGGGAAGTACCTCAGTAAAGACAGACAGAGGGGGGAAAGCAAATCATGGAGAAACAAACTAAATTGAAAAAAAAAAGAGATAAATAATCAAACATGGCTGGAAGAACAAACCATATATCAATAGTAACTCTAAACATTAATGGTTTAAACACTCCAATAAAGCGACATAGGCTGGAAACATGGATTAAAAAAACAAATCCAACAATATGCTGCCTCCAGGAGACTCACCTGACTGGAAAAGACATACACAGGCTGAAGGTGAAAGGTTGGGAAAAAATATATCACGCACACGGTCCTCGCAAGCAAGCAGGTGTGGCCATCCTCATATCGAATAAAATCGACTTCAAGACTAAATTAATCCAAAGTGATAAGGAAGGACATTATATTCTGTTAAAAGGAACCATTAAACAACAAGATATAACAATTATCAATATTTATGCACCTAATAATGGTGCTGTGAAGTTCATAAAACAAATTCTCCTCAAGTTCAAGAATCAAATAGACCACAACACAATAATTATGGGCGACTTCAACACACCTCTCTGACCATTGGACAGATCCTCCAAACAAAAGTTGAATAAAGAAACTATAGAACTCAATACCACAATCAATAACCTAGACTTAACTGACATATATAGAATATATCAACCATCATCAAGAGGATATACTTTTTTCTCAGCAGCACATGGATCCTTCTCAAAAATAGACCATATATTATGCCATAGGGCAACCCTCAGTAAATATAAAGGGGTGGAGATAATACCATGCATTTTATCTGATCATAATGGAATAAAACTGGAAATCAATGATAAAAGAAGGAAGGGAAAATTCAGTATCACATGGAAAATGAACAATATGTTACTGAACGATCAAAGGGTTACAGAAGACATAAAGGAGGAAATCAAAAAATTCTTAGAGATAAATGAAAATACAGACACAACCTATCGGAATCTATGGGACACAATGAAAGCAGTTTTAAGAGGGAAATTCATCGCCTGGAGGTCATTCCTCAAAAAAAGGAAAAACCAACAAATAAATGAGCTCACACTTCATCTCAAAGCCCTAGAAAAGGAAGAGCAAAACAATAGCAAATGTAGCAGAAAGCAAGAAATAATTAAAATCAGAGCGGAAATCAACGAAATTGAAACAAAAGAAACTATTGAAAAAATTAACAAAACTAAAAGTTGGTTCTTTGAAAAAATAAACAAGATTGACAGACCCTTAGCCATGCTAACAAAGAGAAGAAGAGAGAGAAATCAAATTACTAACATAAGGGATGAAAAAGGCAATATCACAACAGATGCTACAGAAATACAGAAGACAATTAGAAATTATTTTGAAAACCTATACTCCAATAAAATAGAGGATACTGAAGACATCGATAAATTCCTTAAGACATACGATTTGCCCAGACTGAGTCAGGAGGACACACACAATTTGAACAGACCAATATCAATGGATGAAATTGAAGAAGCAATCAAAAGATTACCAACCAAGAAAAGCCCAGGACCGGATGGGTATACAGCGGAGTTTTACAAAACCTTTAAAGAAGAATTAATACCAATACTTTTCAAGTTATTCCAGGAAATAGAAAAAGAGGGAGCTCTTCCAAATTCATTCTATGAGGCCAACATCACATTGATTCCGAAGCCAGACAAAGACACATCAAAGAAAGAAAACTACAGACCAATATCTCTGATGAACCTAGATGCAAAAATCCTCAATAAAATTCTGGCGAATCGGATACAAAGGCACATCAAAAAAATTGTGCACCATGATCAAGTAGGATTCATCCCTGGGATGCAAGGATGGTTCAATATACGGAAATCAATAAATATTATTCACCATATCAATAGACTTAAAAATAAGAACCATATGATCATCTCGATAGACGCAGAAAAAGCATTCGACAAAATACAGCATCCCTTTATGTTCAAAACATTAGAAAAACTAGGGATAACAGGAACTTACCTTGACATTGTAAAAGCTATCTATGCTAAGCCCCAGGCTAGCATCATTCTGAATGGAGAAAAATTGAAGGCATTCCCTCTAAAATCTGGAACAAGGCAGGGATGTCCTCTATCACCACTTCTATTCAATATAGTTCTCGAAACACTGGCCAGAGCAATTAGACAAACGAAAGAAATTAAAGGCATAAAAATTGGAAAAGAAGAGCTTAAATTATCACTATTTGCGGATGACATGATTATATATCTAGAAGACCCAAAAGGGTCTACAAAAAAACTACTAGAACTAATAAATGAATTCAGCAAAGTGGCAGGATATAAAATCAACACACACAAATCAAAGGCATTTCTGTATATCAGCGACAAAACTTCTGAAATGGAAATAAGGGAAAACACTCCATTCACGATATCCTCAAAAAAAATAAAATACTTGGGAATCAACCTAACAAAAGAGGTAAAAGATTTATACAATGAAAACTACAGAACTCTAAAAAGAGAAGTAGAAGAAGATCTTAGGAGATGGAAAAATATACCCTGTTCATGGATAGGCAGAACTAACATCATCAAAATGGCGATATTACCAAAAGTTCTCTATAGGTTTAATGCAATGCCAATCAAAATCCCAATGGTATTGCTTGTAGAAATAGACAAAGCAATCATGAAATTCATATGGAAAAATAAAAGACCCAGAATAGCAAAAGCAATTCTAAGCAGGAAGTGTGAATCAGGTGGTATAGCAATACCAGACTTCAAACTATATTACAGAGCAATAGTAACAAAAACAGCATGGTACTGGTACCAGAACAGGTGGGTGGACCAATGGTATAGAATAGAGGACACAGAGACTAATCCACAAAGTTACAACTATCTTATATTTGATAAAGGGGCTAAAAGCATGCAATGGAGGAAGGATAGCATCTTCAACAAATGGTGTTGGGAAAACTGGAAATCCATATGCAACAAAATGAAACTGAATCCCCTCCTCTCACCATGCACAAAAGTTAACTCAAAATGGATCAAGGACCTGGATATCAAATCAGAGACTCTGCATATGATAGAAGAAAAAGTTGGTTCTGATCTACATATTGTGGGGTCGGGCTCCAAATTCCTTAACAGGACACCCATAGCACAAAAGTTAATGGCAAGAATCAACAAATGGGACTTACTTAAACTAAAAAGTTTTTTCACAGCAAGAGAAACAATAAGAGAAGTAAATAGGGAGCCTACATCATGGGAACAAATATTTACCCCTCACACTTCAGATAGAGCTCTAATATCCAGAGTATACAAAGAACTCAAAAAATTAGACAATAAGACAACAAATAACCCAATCAACAAATGGGCCAATGACCTGAACAGACACTTCTCAGAGGAGGACATACAATCAATCAACAAGTACATGAAAAAATGCTCACCTTCTCTAGCAGTCAGAGAAATGCAAATCAAAACCACCCTAAGATACCATCTCACTCCAGTAAGATTGGCAGCCATTAGAAGTCAAACAACAAGTGCTGGCGAGGATGTGGGGAAAAGGGTACTCTTGTACATTGCTGGTGGGACTGCAAATTGGTTCGACCAATTTGGAAAGCAGTATGGAGATTCCTGGGAAAGCTGGGAATGGAACCAACATTTGATCCAGCTATTGCCCTTCTCGGACTATTCCCTGAAGACCTTAAAAGACCGTACTACAGGAATACTGCCACATCGATGTTCACAGCAGCACAATTCACAATAGCTAGACTGTGGAACCAACCCAGATGCCCTTCAATGGATGAATGGATTAAAAAAATGTGGCATTTATACACCATGGAGTATTATTCTGCATTAAAAAATGACAAAATCATGGAATTCGCAGGGAAATGGATGGCACTAGAACAGATTATGCTTAGTGAAGCTAGCCAATCCCTAAAAAACAAATACCAGATGTCTTCTTTGATATAATGAGAGCAACTAAGAATAGAGTAGGGAGGAAGAGCAGGAAGAAAATATTAACATTAAACAGAGACACGAGGTGGGAGGGAAAGGGAGAGAAAAGGGGAATTGCATGGAAATGGAAAGAGACTCTCATTGTTATAAAAAACTACATATAAGAGGTTGTGAGGGGAAAGGGGGAAAAAAAACAAGGAGAGAAACGAATTACAGTAGACGGGATAAAAAGAGAAATGGGGGGGAGGGGGGATAGTAGAGGATAGGAAAGATAGCAGAATACAACAGTTACTAGTATGGCATTATGTAAAAATGTGTATGTGTAACCGATGTGATTCTGCAATCTGTAGTTGGGGTAAAAATGGGAGTTCATAACTCACTTGAAACTAATGTTTGAAATATGATATGTCAAGAGCCTTGTAATGATTTGAACAACCAATAAAAAAATAAATAAATAAATAAATAAATAATAATTTAAAAAAAAAAAAAAAGGCAGGTACACTGGATGAAGAGAACCCTTTCCCCTAACATTATAACTTCCTCTTGTTTTCCCTGCTTCACACCACTGTGAGGAGGAAAACCTTCATTTGGCAGTTTCACATATCTTCTCTACACTATTTAAAGCAAGGAGAAACTATTACTCCAATCTTGCTTTCTAATTAAAGAACTACTTATCCAAATGAAAAATGTAGGTTAGCTAATCCTACTCAGGGAGTAAATCTCCAAAACAATTTCTTAATAACAGTTTATCGAGAAAATTAAAATCCATTGAATTCATTTAATCCAGTGGAATACTTACTTCTCTTTCATTATTTCTCCAGTTACATTTAAGGAACCCAACACTCAAAAACTTAACAATGCAAGATGGCTCCACCTTTCCCACTGAATTCAGAAGGGCTGGGTGGGAATCACACTGTGCTCCTTGGCGAGCTTAGGGTGTGGGTGAAGCACCTCCTCCACGACTACCCTGAATCTTGAGAGGGCAAATCCACAGAATAGACTTCCTTCATGGGTGGATTCAGGCACTCTGTAACAAAATAAAACACAACTGATGGATCTTGAAACAGAAAAGCATATCCCAAACAATTTTAGATTATTGAAATGCTTGTGAGCTGACAGATCCTCTTCCTGCACACATCACTTACTTACTGATGTCTCCTGGCATCTATCCTCACCCCACTGGTGATCTCATTCACTCTTGGTACGGTATATCATCTCCACACAGATGACTCCTTCATCTAGCCCAGACTCCACTCACATATCTAACTGCCAAATGGATATGACCCACTCCACATGCCTCAGTATCTCAAAACATAGTTGCAAAACTGAACTTGAAATCTTCCCTCAACAATCTGTTCTTTCTAAATCTTCACCTTTACAAATGGTCCCAGAAACTATCCAAGCCAAAACTCCACTATCTTTCCTCTTCCCTGGTCCCCTCATTTTCCATCAAGTCCTATCAAATCTACTATTATACTCTCTCTTGTAATCAATATCCCTCTCAATCCTCCTTGCCTGCCTCAATTTTCCCCAAAGCACAACTTTCTTTTCTCACCACTTGGTCCATCCAGTTTTCCAAAATGGGTTCTTTAAAACACAGTTCTTTGCAAAATATCCCACAAGAATAATTCCATGACTCAATATTTTAAATGAGTACTCACATTAAAGTGCTCAAGAAAGCCTGGGTTGAAGATACACATTCACACCAACCCATCTATGCCACACCTGTTCTCCTGGCTCCCTTTCTCCACACAGTTTTTCTTCATCTAGCTAATCTCTACTCATCTTTCAAGCTCAGACCCTGACTCTTATAGGAAGCCTGTCTGAGAGATACCATTTATCTCCATTTCAAGCTTTTAAATTTCTTCTTGCCATCTCCATACCGTACTATGGTCATGTACTTTGGAACATATCTGCTCTGCTGGATTCTGAGATGCTTAAGAGCAAAGATTTTCCACTTATGTGCCTTTTAATGCTTAGCACATTGTTGGTACACAGGAGTACGTCAATAAACCTACATGAGCAAATGAATGCTAACATGCATTTGCTCATGCCAACTCCTAACTTACTCAATCAAACAAAAGCCCTACAGGTAGTTTCCCAATTCTGTACATGAAGCAACTAAAGGAGAAAAAAATGGATACGTTTCATTATTCCTCTAATATGACACTTTTTTTTTTATCTCCTGCAGGGTATACATGAGTAATTCTACTCAACTTCTCAGGAAAGAGGACATGATTAAACCACTGGAAAACTGCTTGGCAAAACTCTTGTTACTTTTAGAAATACTGTATATTATTGAACAAAAAAAACTTTGATGTAATGGAAAAATAACTGGGTTAGGAGTCACATTTGAATTCAAACACCAGCTCTGCTTCACACTAGGTATGAGGCATGTAGCAAATTAATCATCTAAACTCCAAGTGTGTCATCTAGAATGAGGACAATAATACTTTCCATATTGAACATTCCTATTAGGAATACATAAGATAAGTATAAGAAAGCCCTCTGCAGGCTTTGTTATAAAGTTGGATATGCCAATGCTGTTTCCACCTTGAACAATATAATGGAATGATGTTTACCTCCCCATCTAGCAATATTTATGATTGATTACTATATATTTCTATTTTTACTTCCCTTGATGATAACTAGTCCAAATAACTGGAAAAGTTTTTAAATCTGCATACTGAAAGTTAAGAAACTTTCTACTAAATTGAACCAATCAAAGCACATCTGCTTTGAGGCTTGGAGTATAAACTGGGAAATAAGAAAAACCATTGAGTATTTAATAAAAAGCTCGACAACAGTCTTAAAAATTTCAACAAAATCATGACCAGTACAACTGGCTAGACTATCTACACTGCAGAGACTGTCCACACTCTTCTGTCACTAATGGAATCTTATATAATATAGTCAATGCTCCCAGCCCTACAAACTATGAACAGCTCAGTAGATAAATCTCAATAAGCCTCCACATCAAACAGACTGGAAGAAATCAAAAGACCACTGAGCTAAGCCAGACCAGGCTGATATTTTGGTTTATTGGTTAACTGTTATGCTTGGAAAGACATAAAGCTTAATCGCAAGGCTTGAGGTGTATGTAAAAAATGCCTGACTTAAGTAGAAATAATGATCAGAGCATCTGTCACTAGCTAAAATACGTGGAGATCTTTACCCGGGATATTTTTTGTTATTTTTATTTTAAATAAATGAAAATAGCCAGTTACACAGTGACTAAACATGAATCATTGTTTCAGCTTTTTGAGAATGCTAGGAAATACCAGGTGTAAATGAGGGAGTAACATTGCCATTAATCCAGGGCATGTGAAAGTTAAAAGGGGAAAGAATCTGGTTTAGTTTATGGCTTCTTGTGGTATTAACTGAAAGGGTAAAATTTCTAAGCTGGAAGGCTTGAATTAAAATGTAAAAGATTAGGTTATTATTGAGTTCCTCTGTTACACCCAGCTTCCTGAGATAGTTAAGACAACACCCTACTAGCCATTTAGCCTAAGGCCCTGTGCAGTTTGTCACAGGGCCCGAACCAATCAGTTTGAATGTGTACCCCGCTTAGGAATGACCAATCACCCCTGCCCGAGCTGTTCCCGCCAATGGATTTGCCAATCACGTCTCAGAGTTGTTGTTCAATTTCCCCGCACCTCATGATGATTTGTTCTGATGTATGCAAAGCCCACCGCCCTCTCCAAAAAGTGTACTTAAGCTCTGCTTGACCTTTGCTCTGGGCTCTGGGCTGCTCTCCCTCCTTGAGTGAGCACAGAGCCCCAGCGCACTGGAATGGATCCCCAATAAATCCCCTTTTGTCAATTGCATGGAGTAAGTCTCTTGTGTGGTCTCTCCCTCCGATGATCCGCTGGACCCCCTTTACATTAACCATAGGTTTCTCACAAATTTTTTTTTTAAAGAGAGAGTGAGAGAGGAGAGAGAGAGAGAGAGAATTTTTTTTTTAATATTTATTTTTTAGTTCTCGGCAGACACAACATCTTTGTTGGTATGTGGTGCTGAGGATCCAACCTGGGCCACACGCATGCCAGGAGAGCGCGCTACCGCTTGAGCCACATCCCCAGCCCTCTCACAAATACTAATGAATACAACACTTTAAAACACTATATGGAAAAGTGAAATCCGGTGGTATAATCTGGATCTCTTAAACATTTTCTACTGAGTAACTCCAGTTGGCTGAATAAGCAACAAAAGCTAACATTTTTTAAAAGGCCCTAGGAGAAAGTTCTCCTAGTAAAGGTCTTATGAAAAGCTGAAAATGAGGTCCTCATCACTGCCTTCCTCTAATTTCCACCACTACCAAAGCTACCCAACTATACTCAAGCAGCATAGTGCATTAGGACATGCAAAGACTTAAAATGCAATCCCTCCCCTTTAGAACCTTGTGTTCACTTGAGAGTACATAACTAATTTACAAGAAAGAGACAGTACACAGCCTCTGGGGTGGTACAGGAGAGTCCTATGGAACAAAAAAAACAACAAATGCTGAGATGACAATTAAAACAATGGGCACTAAAGGAGAGTTTCCTATATACTAAGCACCAGCCTTAGGCCCTCTACACCAGCCTTAGGCCCTCTTAGCTTTATCACATTTGCTCCTCACAATTCCAGAGGCAGACTCTATTGTCATTCACATTTTATAAGGATGCTGAGACAAAGAAATGGAGGCTCAGGGGACTAAGTCACTTACACCAGAAATCAAATGTAGACATGCCTATTTCTACATTCATCTTCTTTGCCTGCTCCTAGGGCAGAGCCTGAAGAAGGCAGTATGGACTACTACAGAGCTGCAGCCCCAGAGTCTGCTCTCCAGAAAACCAGTTTTAGGAAGACCATTGGACTGAACCCAAGGATGGAAATCAGCATAGTTTAAGAAGAAGGGAGAGGCAGGCATTTAGGAGCAGAAAAACCATGAACAAAAGCACTCAAAGTAAAAGCTTAACATTCAAAGGAACAATAGGGAGATTAGCTTGATTAGTGTGTGGGTATATATTTGGAATGGGAGAAGGTAGTTGGCAGGCTTTAATAAATATTTGTAAGTTTGAATAATGCGAGATAAGGTGAAAAGGGCCTTGAAAGCAAAGCTGAAGAAAATGCAATTAACCAACAAATAACTTGAGCAAATGTTCAGCCTCCCTAGTAATAAAAGCAATGTAAATTTAAACACCAAGGTCTTTTCCTTCTCACATTCCCTGAAATTTGCACTAAAAAAAATACTTATTTCTGGGGCTAGGGTTGTGGCTCAATGGTAGAGTGCTCTCCTAGCATGCATGAGGCACTGGTTCGATCCTCAGTACCACATAAATGTGAAACAAAAATACTGTGTCCACCTAAAACTAAAAAATAAATATTTTTAAAAAATGCTTACTCTTAGTACTAGGAAGATTGCACATGCTGGTAAATGTGTTAATTGGTATCAGTTAAAAGAAACTTGGCTATTAGTTTCATGGAATGTTTATATTCTTCAGTCCAGCAATCTCCCTTTCAATAATCATAAAAACATGGACAGGGGCTGGGGTTATGGCTCAGTGGTAGAGTGCTCACCTCACATGTGCGAGGTCCTAGGTTCGATCCTTAGCACCACATAAAGATAAATAAATAAAATAACGGTATTGTATCTAACTACAAACTAAAAAAACAAATTTTTTTAAAAAAAAGGACAAAGATAAAATTCATGAGAGAATATTCCTTGCATCACTATCTATAGTGGGGAAAAATCAGATAAAATGCTCAAGATTGTTGATTAAAATAAAAATAACTCTTTTAAAAAGAAAAAAGGCCAATTAGAGCAATAAACTTTATACTATGTGAAATGGAAAGTGAAACGTATGACTGGAAGTGAAATGGAACCTGTTTTTTCAAGAAAATTAATTTATTAAGAAATATGACAGGCTGGCGATGTGGCTCAAGAGGTAGCATGCTCGCCTGGCATGCGTGCGGCTCGGATTCGATCCTCAGCACCACATACAAAGATGTTGTGTCCGCCAAAAACTAAAAAATTTTTAAAAAATTCTCTCTCTCTCTACCCTCCCTCTCTCTCTCTCTCCCCTCCCTCTCTCTCTCTCACTCTCTCTTAAGAAAAAAAAGAAATATGACAACTTGTGGGTTGGGGTGTGGCTCAGTGGCAGAGTCCTTGCCTAGCACAAGTGAGGCCTTGGGTTCGATCCTCGGCACCACATAAAAAATAAATAAATTATAAAATAAAGAACTCTGAAAAAAAAGGAAGAAAGAAAAGAAATATGACAATATGTAAAACCTAACAGTATAGAATGCAACAACAAGTCGTGTCCTGTGACCTAGAAATCACACACAGGAGACTCTACTTGCAGAAAGAGGCTTACACATTAAAACACTTTATAAACAAAGATACACAGCAGTCTGTTAATTTTTTTTAAACTAGGAGGATTATAAATTATCAAACAAAAATGAAACGTGATTCCTACCAGTGAAAAAAGAAGGGTGTGTGTAGAATAACTACAAATACATTTTATAAAAACTAAATACTCATGAATTAAAAAAAAGGTCCAGAAAACACAGCAAAATGACAACTGCAATGCAATAGCCTAGGTGAAGACAATAAAACTGTGTAACTTTTTCATATTTTTCTTAATAAGCACATATTACTTTCAACATACAAAGAGAGAAGAAGAGTGAAACAGAAGAGTAGGAGTGAAGTCCTGGAAACCACAGCGTCATCTTTCCCCCACCAAGGTTCTGCCCATACTTAACTACCCCATGTCAAATCGACACACTGGCCACAAAGAGGAGAGATGCTAGTTGGAAAGCAAACCTTTTGACTATAAGGAAAGAAAACTCAGCCATGGCACTGAAACCAGGAAGTACCTGAAGGACCAAAAAACAAGGCTGACTGTTGGAAAAGAAAGAGTGTAGGAAAAGATTTGGGAGTCCAAAGACCTACTGAAAATGTACCAGTGTTTTCTTTTAATTCACAAATGCACCCAGGTCTCTGAAGATTCAAGTTTTTTCTAAGTAAACGGATCAAAAAACACAGAACAAGGAGAAAATACTCTGACATATCATTTATTGTTCCCCATAGAGAATAAGATATTGCCAATTACAGAGTACCTCTGATTATAAAGAATACACACTAGAAATCAGGGAGTCCCTCTGAGAAATCTCCTTAAAGAGCTGGCCTACCTCTAAGCACTTCCTACCACATGAGCTATATCACATATACCATAGAGAAAAACGGGAAGAATCCTCAGATGCTCGCCTCTTGGATTATACCAGAACAATGGTATAATATTTGATTCCTCTCTCTTCTTCTTTATCATTGCTGTCACTTCACAATAAGACTGACCTGTTCCTTGATTGTTTTAGTTTATTTCATTGTAAGCACACTATATGTTCCGTGAGAATAGGCTGTTCTTAGATCTTTTTTGGTGTCACCTAGTACTAAGCCCTGTATACAGTTGATAGTTAATACATATTTATTGATAGATATCAGGCTAGGTGCTCAAAGTCATTCCAGACTAAGGTAAATTGAGAAACATGATTCCTTCTGCTACTGTGATTTTTTACAATAATTCTATGAAGAGTGACATTACTCCAGGTGTCACTATACATGACTGTAATCCCAGCTACTTGGAAGGCTGAGGCAGGAGGATCCCAGCCTTGGCAACTTAACAAGACCTTATCTCAAAATAAAAAATAAAGAAGGCTGGGGATACAGCTAAGTGGTAGTGCACTTGCCTAGCAGGCATGAAGCCCAGGTGTAGTCCTTAGGACTACCAAAAAAAAAAAAAAAAAAGAAAGGAAGAAAGAAAGAAAGAAGAGAGGGTTATTATACAGAAGGCCCTAAAAAACCATTAAAAATTCTATTTAATGGGGAGCAGGAAGAAACGTCCACAGAAAATGCCAGGGATTCCACGGGATTCAATTTTCATGGACAAGCCAACCAGTTTGGCAATGCATGAGGGCACAATTTTAAATGCAGCCAGGGCTGAAAACAGGAAGGATATACACAATCAAGTATTTAGGGACAGTATGTTCCTTGGTGGAAGGCCACAACTTATAGTCATATGGCAAATGAAATACATGATATTATAAATGGTGGCATTGCAGGTAGCCCACAGAAGTTATTTACTTCACCACTGGAACAATATACTTTTATAATGATAAATAATTGAAAACTAGTTCATTGAAATATTGGAAAGCAATCAAGGAGAACACCACTAAAAGAACTTCTTTTCTCTGAAATATAGAAGCTTCAGGGAAAGTTCTCAATTAAAGCATTAAGGAGTTGGAGATGACCTGTGCTGGGTTTCTAGGGGAAACTAGGCACTTGTGACCCTTAGAAGTCAGTGACACAATATTTTTAATACACATAATTCCATTTCCAAATGCAGGTAGGGGAGGCAGAGCACCAACATTGCTCTGCGTTGACCACATTTTCTAGCAGCAATATAAACAAAAGGTGAGGGAAGATTTTCCCACATTAATGAAAGAACTGGAAGAGACATAGGGAGAAAGTGTGTTTAAAAGACATGAGCAAGAGCTCTGTTACAGCCACGTCTGCACAGTGCAGCGGGAGTGAGGCTCTTCCCATGAGGAAGAGCAAAGTCCACAGTTACCTTCAGCTTCCCACCTTGCTTTATAGGTAACTTTACAGTTGAGTCCAAGTTTTGCCTCTCCTCTTCCATTGTTCTTCAGAGATTTGCATCCTATTTTATAAATGTGTGTCATCCCCTCATCCCCTCAGTGCTTGAACCTACCTCGTATACTTGCTGAATGAATGATGAAGAAAAAAAAATGTCAGAATGCCTAACCTGGACACCAGTTACACAGAAATGGAACCACAGGCATAGGAAAGCTTTGATTAAAGGGGTGACAGAGGGGATCAAGTGAATTACGGGACAGGGGTATGTAGCTGACCATTAGATGGATCTAAGTCAATTATTCAGATTTGAGAGGTTGTAGAAATAGATACAACTAAGATGAAGATATCTTAAGAGCAAAAGAAAGGCAAGATGTCATGGAATTGTGCTTATAGAATGGAAAATTCTAGTCTTCCAAGATTTAGCAACTGGATCAGACGTACTGATCCTTGTCAAATGAAGCTAATCTAACCCTAACTTCTGTCAAGCCCAGCTGGTTTGCCCTGACCCAGACAGCCTCATGTTCCAATTCTATAGAGGCAGTTTGTAGAGAACAAAGCAGTTAGAGTTCAGAGGACAGAAAAGAAAGAAACTTGACAGAAAAAGAAAGAGAGATTATTCAGAACAATTGGCCTAATTTGAGTTCAGAGGCCAAAAAAGTCACATCAAAATACCACATTCAATTGAAATAGAACAGGGATTTTTGACACAGAAACAAAAATAATTAAATGCCAATTCCCATAAATTTAGAAAGATCATTTGACTTCACACTATTTGGCCTTATGATAAGAAAACCAATATATGGGTCAAATTCCAAAAGTAAACCAGAGTTTGTGATAACAAACATGTTAACACTGTTATCTTATTAGAGATTAGCTGTGAACCAGGAAGATAATTCATAATGTCAAAGAGCATTTTCAAGCTTGGATTCAGAATCTCTATTTTAATGTTTTACAAAACTTGGTTCATGTGTGAAGACATACATATACTTTGTTTCTGGGTGCTATGGTTTTGGATATGGTTTATCCCTCAAAAGGACATATGCTGGAAGATTGGTATCCAATAAAATGATGTTGGAGTAGTCAAACTTTTAAGGGGTAGGGCCTCATGGAAGGTAACTAGGTTACAGGGTTACTTATACCCTCATGAATAGATTAATGATGTCTTGGAATAGGTCAAACCTCATGGGACTGAATTAGTTCTTGATAAACTGGGCTATTGGAAAGTAAAGCCACACCATGCAATTGGCCCTTCTACGCAGTCCATTGGTTTCCTTTCTACTTCCTGACCATGTTGTGATAGCCATGGGTGTGGGGGAGGGAACTTTTCCAGAATACTAGCACCATGCTGTTTGGACCACCTTCCACCACCAGAATCATGAGCCAAATAAATCTTTCTTTATGCACTACCTAGCATCACGTATTCTGTTATAGCAACATGAAATGGACTAAGAAATTACATGAAAATTTTTTAAATGCAAGCTATTTACAAGAATGAATTATAGCCACATCAGTGTTTATAGCAGCTCAATTCAAAATAGCTAAGCTATGGAACCAACCTAGGTACCTTTCCACAGATGAATGGATAAAGAAAATGTGGTATACATACAAAATGGAATGTTAGTAAGCCATAAAGAAGAGTGAAATTATGGCATTGGCTGGTAAATGGTTGGAACTGAAGAATGTCGTGCTAAGTGAAATAAGCCAGTCCCCCAAAAAACCAATGGTTGAATGTTATCTCTAATACGTGGATGCTAACACACAGTGAAGGAAAGTGGAGAGGAGAAGAATAGAAGTTCAATTGGATTAGATAAAGGAGAATGAAGAGAAGGGAGTGGAGAGGAGAATAAGAAAGACAGTACAATGAATTGAACATAACTTTCCTATGTTCATATGTGAATACATGACCAGTATAATTCCACATCATGTACAACCACAAGAATGGGATCCTAATTAGAATAAGCTATACACCATGTATGTATAGTGTTAAAATACACTCTACTGTCATATAAAAAGAATAAAAAAATTAAAAAGAATGAATTATACAGAACCGAATATCTAGACCCTTGTACTATTTCATATTTCTTTACAACTACATGTAGGAAATATGTAAAGGAAATAAATTTTCATATTAGGCTAAAATATATTTATTATCTTCCTATATTTAAATCACTGTTCCTAATGAAAACATTTTCAATGCTTTTGAGATGACCTTGAACATCAGACATCAATGTAGTAACACACATTGCTTAATTCACACTCTTTCCCCGACCTTGTCCTTCCTTTTAATGGAACTTGACTTTTAGAATTTACCATTCTCAGACTAGTTATGTGCTTCAGGAAGAGCTAACATATATTCCAGGCCCAACTGAAGAACCCTGATTTGTCTAAGCTAATTATGGCAGATCTATTTCCCCCACCCGGGTTAAGCTGGGACATGTTAAAAATTAACTTTGGTCAATAATATGTGAATAAAAACCTGTAGGATGTGGAGGTGGGGACATAGAAACACACACAGGAGGAAGTGTCATTGTTTTCAAAAAGAAATAAGAAACACGGCTTCTAAATATTGTGTTTCAACTCTAATATCTGGAGGATGGCTCCAACATCTACATAATAGCAGCCATCTTGTAACCATCCAGAAAGCCCCCTTGGTCCATGCCTTCACGTCTAGGATGGCACAGTAGAAACACAGAGAAAACACATGCTTCAACCTGAAAGAAATAAATCCCCCTTAAAACATCCTGGTTACATATGTAATAACTTTTCCCTGTTTAAATTCTGATTTGGGTTTTTTATTAGTTGTATCCAAAAGCATTCTAACTACTATTAAGTCTGAATTATTTCAAACTTACATTTAAATATTAAAAAATGGAGCTATTATTTGAGGGATGAAAAATGACAATGACAAGAGTATGCTACTTAATTTTTTTAACCACACAAATATAAAATAAAGATATTGTGTCCACCTATAGCTACTTAATTTTTTACTAGGACATCTAGCCCAAGGTACAGAACTCAGTACTTCTAGTGAATCCTAAAGTCTATTATATTTCAAAGGTGTTTACTACTCTATTCCCCCTTCACTACTTGCCTCCCCTCCTTCCCCACTTATAAGCAAACACATAAGTACACATACCACAGTCTGACAGATTAGGTCCTCAGCCTGTTGACCAGTTCATCATCCAGACTGGCGGTGCTACTTTCCCCATGTCATGACTTTAGGAAAATGGAAAGTATCTTCTTCTAATAACGGTAAAGACAAACACCAAAAAAGTAATATGCTGCTCATGACAGGCTCTGTGTACTGGTGAATAAATGCTCTGTACATGAAAATAATTTGTGTTCCAGTCCTGCCACTTTCCAGCTATATGACAGCAGGCAAATAACTAAAATTCACTCCCTGTCGTTTTACTCCATTGTGAGGTGATGATGATATTACTCACCTTGCAAGGATCTCGTGAAGGTTAAATTAGACACACATAAAAAATTTTATTGATCATATTTTTATCAAAAATAGTTTTGTGTGTAACAACAATTGTTGGAAATTTCTGGAATTTCAAAACTATATGTTACTAAAATCAATAGTTACTAGGACTGAATTCTGAACAAATTATAAATGTTATCTTAAGTTCTAAGAAAACCATTCCCTCTGGCCTTAAGTTCTTTGACTCCATTTTCTCATTTGGAAAACAGCTCTGTGGTGTTTCTCTACAGGTAGTGAATGGGCAACAAATACAGCTTGTAAACTTCCTGATAAATGAATACTTTATCTCATAGCCCTGGAAGCAACCCTGACATCTTAAATTATGTAATCCTGGTATTACATTATATTAGTCTGGCTCATATAAAATGTAAGCTACAAAAATATCAAAGCTAAGAAAAAATATTTAATCATGCTTTTACATGCAGAAAGAGGATGCATGCATTGCCAAGACTCCATAGAACAAGCTCAAACGAGAGCAACAATGCCTCAGTTATTAGAGAGGGCAATGGCCTGAAGCAGTCCTAAGGAACAAAGATTACTTGGTCCATGCAAGAGTCAATATTTAAGCATACAATGAGTAATTCCCGCTTTAAGTTCATGAACATATTTCTTTTCAAGAACTTCTTTTTGGTTACAAATTTCATTTGTGGTCTTCCTACCTATAATCCATGAACCTATGAATGAACAAAACGTTGAAATATGAAACTCTCCAGTAAACAAAAATGTCAGTACAGACTTAATTCTGACTAGACCATCTCAATAAGGTTACACAAGACTTGTACTGTACTTCTCAGTCTCCAAAAATACTCATTTATCTACCCTGGCTAAAGCAACAGATTGAATGTTCTACAAAGATCTGTGGTAAATGCATGAATGACACCTCCAGACTATATCAAATCATGGGGCTCTTAACTTTAAATCATTATTATTTAAAATCCTCTGACAAGTAAAGTGCCTCTTTGGGAGAATGAACCTCATATTCCACATTAGAATCATTTAAATTCAAATGAATATTATTGTTGCTAATAGAAACTTCATTTCTAAATATTTTTTTCAAATGTTCTAGTCATCCTATAAGCTAAAAATAACCATTAAATTATATTAATGCTAGCTTTGTGATCTTGAGCAAATCACTTAATTTTCTGCACCTTAATTTTCTTATCTGTTAAATGAAAATGGGATTGGGTGACTTTTTAGGTCCTTTAGAAAATAAAAACAAATAATAATTGTTTTCATTTATGTCATTTTAATTAAAGATGTGAAAAATGTAACCAAAGATTCTGTAAAACATTAAGTCTAAAAGAAATTGAACCACAGCCAAGAATTTTTGTAAACCCCAAATCCCCTCTCGATAGCACCAAACAATTGAGTTTTACAGAGTTAACTATGAAAAAGGTAAATTTCTTATTAGTAAAACTGATAACCTCCTGGGCTAATTTAATTCATTCCCTACTTGCCAACCAGAAAAGTATGATTTTTACCTTTCTGGTTTAACAGCATAATATTAGAAACTTTAAGGCCTACTCTTGTCTCATCTCTTATATACATGAAAACAGTGAGGCTCACTCAAAAAAAGAATACTTATGGGCATTCTCATCCATAGCCTACCTGCCTGCCCCTCTATCGGGTATACTGTATTTTCTCTTGCCTTTGTCTTACTTGCAATAAACTGCTCTAATAACCTCCCCACCAAAAACATAAAATCCACGAACAAAAAAACTACATAATTCATATTGTCTTCCAACACCCACAGAAAGGGTCTTAGAGTCAACTCAAGCAAACTTCTCCCCTGCGCCCCACCCCCACTGAAATCAACATACCATATTAAAAATGTGTGATTATTGGTCCACATTCAGACTTTGAATGAACGAATGAAGTGGCTTGTCTCCCACAGTTAGGGCAATGTAAAATCTAAAGACATACACCAAAAAAGTAAAATACTACTCATGACAGGCTCTATGTATTGATAAATAAGTGCCCTGTACATGAAAATAATTTGTGTTCCAGTCCTGCCACTTTCTGGCTATAGGACAGCAGGCAAATAACTAAAATTCACTCCCTGTGGTTTTACGCCACTGTAAGGTGATGATGATATTATTCACCTTGCAGGGATCTCGTGAAAGTTAAATTAGACACATAAAAATGGCCTGGCACAAGCCAACCATGGAATAGGCAAAAGACACTAAAAGACATGCCATCTGCCTTACAAAACTTCTCCCTTCCCTCAAGGTAAGTTGAACAGAATCCAATGCAACAGATAGCTGCCATATTTTTCACTGGGCTGTCAGTTCCCCTTAGGCACAGAATATTTCTGATTCATCTCTGCATGCTAGTACCCAGCAGATTGAAAACATAATGAACGTTATTCAATGGGGAAAATGAGAATTCTTTGGGTCTGAGGATGTTAATATTATACCAGACCCAGTGAAAGAAAATTCCAATTTTCAGTTTGGCCAAATAGGTAAGTGTTTACTACAAGCTTCTATGTGGTTCAAAGCAAATAAGCTATTCTGAATTCTAATAATTACATTCTCTAAAATATAAAAAACTCAATTGCCCTAAAGCTCTCAATTTTAGTCTTGAAAAACCAATTCTTTCCTAAACAATGGAGTGGGTAACCACAGAAACTTGTGGAATCTCTTTTCCTAGAAAACACGAAGAACAGGAAAGAAGCCAGTCAGTCTGGAAATGGCTTCAAAATCTGCCGATAAGCAAGAAGTTGGGCTGAGTTAGATGCCCCTTGAAGGGTTCCTCCAGACCTATGCCACTAAGAAAAATAATTCTAATAATTCTGTCATTTATGTCCAAGAAAATAAAATAAATCTAACATCTCCCAATACAGTCATTTGAAATTATTTTATTTGGATCTAGTGATGCTTTTACAAACCCATTTTTTTCTTAAATTATAGTAAACTGTACTAAGCTCTTAATTTGAATATGAGCTCTTCTTAATAATACAGAATAGAAATTGCACTTAACACAGTAAACAAAATTATTTATTCATTTCTCTTTTTCAGTCTATTTCATGACCTTAAATCTACTCATCCCCAAAGCCTTATAAGAAATACTATTTCCCCCAAAATACATCACTCTATTTTTTCCATTTACAGATGTCCAAGGCATTCATTACCCAAATCACATTGCGCAGGTGATTAGTATATGATATCTTCTATTTTCATCTGATTCACAAGTAACAGTCTATTTCTCCCCAGCTGAACTGTAAGCTCAAAAGCCCAAGTTTTGGAGCCCTCATGTTTAAACTGAATTCAAGGTAAGTACTTATTCATCATTAAGTTCTTATTGGCTCACAGGTTGAGTTTAAGCAAAAGGAAAATGTAAAAGCAATACTATTTAACTCTGCACACTGAGCACCTGTATGAAGTTTTGGCAAAGCAGACACTCCACAAAGTCAAAAATAAAGCTTCTCAGACTACTATATATTGGCACTTGCCACTTAGCTGCAACTAACATAGTTGAAGGTTAAGACACACAAGGGACCCAGAGTTAAAGATGCAATTGGTTTAGCTGCTACCCTATAAAGAATGAGCAGCTATCAAGGACGGTCCATTCACATACAGATGGCAGCTACTATAGAAAAGCAGAAAGCACAGCACCTTCCCCAGAAAACAGGGCTATGCATGTTCCGATTTTACATGGAATCCATTATTCATTCTGTCAGACTAAGTCAGTTAAATGGCAACAAACAGAAAGGAAAGAGTGTTAGAAAATTACAGTGTAATAACATGACTGTAAAACTTGTATTTTCTCACTGTTCATAATCCAAAGAACACATCTAGATCAGACCAATGGGCTCAAAAGCTCAATCATAAGTGCATTCCACACACTCATACAGAGAGGCAGACCCCTGGTCCTTTCTCCACATATTAAATGAAAACTTCTGGTCCCTACTATGTGTCAGGTACTGTCTAAGGCATTGGCACTTTATCAAACATGCAATTCTAGTAACATTATATAAAGTCTCAGCTTCATATTTTAGAGGGAAGACACCTCAGGCTTGGCCCAACCTCTTATTTGAGCAAGAAGAAACTCAAGGCACAGAGAGGATAACCTCGCTGGTTACTGTGGCTTTATGAGAACAAAGGCAGGAGTAGAAAACAAACTTTTTATCCATCCCTCCCCAGTAATAAAATTTACTTTTTCTACTAAGCAAGTATTTCTATATGCTTCCTACACACCAGACAGTATGCAAGGTACCAGATACACAGGATTCTGACCCTGGTGCTGTCCTCAAAAGGCACAGTCTAACAACAAGGCAACAGACAGAAACAGCAAACCATATCTCTAATTGTTTAGGACTTCAATTTTTAAAAAAATTAATAATAAAGTTGTAATAGTTTGTTGTAGACTCTTAATAACCCCATGAAGATAAAATCTAGATCTTACTACTCCTGTCATATAGATTGAGAAACTGAAGTATGGAGTGAATAAGGGACTCTACTAAGGTCATCTCCAGTGGCAGCAAAATGCCTAGAAACCAAGTTTATTTACTCCAAGGTAGACATTCTTTTCACACTAGATGGAAAAAAGCAGATGTTCTTTTTATGTTCAGTTCCTTTCTGACCAAGAGCACATATTTGCAAGACTGCATGCAGAACAACCTGTGGTTGTGAAAGCAAATTTAACTGGCTGTGAGGTGTCATCAGCTGAGGTTAGTTATTTGATGACTGAGTAATCACCCAACAAGACATTGTAAGTAGCATTCTTAAAGTGCCCTTTATATATACAAAGAATAGATGGAAACGGTCCTATCCTTCGGGGAATTAATATGTAGAAAATGGGTATATAAATATTTCAACAAAAAGTGACAAAATTAAATAAACTACAAAAGTAGAATAATCACAAACAATTGCAAATTTAACAAACTAAATGTTTTGCAGAACTTCTAAGAAGACCTGCCAAGAAACTGATAATTCAAGAGTTAAATAGAAAAGAGAAGCCTGTATAGGAGATGACACATGCCAGTCTTCTGATTATTGAAATACAGGCTCTTACTAAAAAAATGTTCACCACACTTAAGTAAAATATCAACTTCCTAATTCCTTCATTTCACTTTCCACCATTAGTCAAAATAATTATACAAATATTCCATTTCCCTTCTTCTAGGAAAGTTATTAATTTTGTAATCTTCTCTATTCAAAAGAAATGAATTTCCATCAGTGTGACTTTAGCTAAAAGGGTAAAACTGTGTGATCTCATCGCCCTTTATTCTTCTATCCTCTTTTAGTTGCAACCTAAATGAAATTAATGATCATTTTTCTCTGGTGCACAGTAAAATTTATGTACACATTCAAGAAGAGCAATTTTAACATTAACTTTAATTGTTACTTAATATCATATTTTATTCATACTACTAAACATCATCATGGTCTCATAAAAAGATACAACTATTTTAAACTTAAGCACACTGTAGAATTATTAACAAATTAGACAAAGTTAAAAAGAAACAAATACTAGTAATTTTCAGTTAATGACAGGAAAAATTACTTTAAGAATGAGCTACAGGGGCTGGTGTCATGGCTTGGTGGTAGAGCAGTTGCCTACCATGCGTAAGACACTGAGTTCAATCCTCAGCACCACCTAAAAATAAATAAATAAAGGTATTGTGTCCATCTTCAACTAAAAATATTTAAAAAAAAAATAACAGGCTATAAAGTAAAAATTATAATCATGCTACCAAAGTAGTAATATTTATTTTAAAAATACAACTCAGGGGAGAAAAAAAATCTCTTAGTATTCCTGCATTTACTCAGGGGATTCAAACTTAGAGCCAGTTACCTTTCTTTGAAATATTTGGTGAATTTTACAGGCTGATAAGTAGCAATTTCCAGAACCACCACAGCAGGTTTCACTAGAATTACCACAAGCATATCAAAAAATTATTTCATCATATCTTTTAGTTCTTAAAACTTAATTTCATCACAAGAAGACATATTTTAATAAATACCAGTTTAAAATCTAAATTTGAAGCAAAAGCATAGTAACTTGTTTAGGGAAGAGAGAAGCTGGGCTTGAATTCATGTTTAGGTCCTTAAGACAATGACTTGTATGTCAAATTGGATTCTAAAAGTTTAAGGGAGTAATTAAACATGCAGCGACAGTGACATCTAGTGTTAACAGCTGCAAGCCAACTACACTACTATTAAATCCTCAAATGCTGAAGAACTATCCAAAGCTTCTCTTTAAGAACAAACAGAACTTCTGCATTATATTAAAAAATAATAATAATAATAACCAAAATGGTTCCATAGATTTCCTTCCAGACATTAAAAAGCCTTACTGAAAAAAAAAGAGTAAATTAAAGACCAAAAAGTAAATGCATTATTTATTTCACACAGTCAACATCTCCAACTTTCTCCCTTCGTTTAGGAGAGTAATGAATGCACAGGTAGTCTGGAAGGTGTTCTGATAAGAGTTTCACAATCTTTTAAACTTTCGCCTATATGATTAAAGATACTGCACAGATAGTAAATACTCGATAACACATCAGGAAAAAAGAATGTAGGACATTTCAGGAATACTTGAAGAAGACACAAAGAAAAAAGAATAGTTACTGCAGTGAGAAACAAGTCTATATTTCAGCCCTGGCTTCCTTGCTTTATATTTGTTGATTTGAAAGGTCAACTTTGTAATCAGTTGATATTTTTGCCCAAGGATTTAGAATTTGGCAGCACAGGTTAATTCATTATACCATTTTTATAGTTTTATGCTACAGATGAATCTGTAATAGTAAGCAAAATTTCGACAATTATTTTTGGCCAGGACAATTTTGTGTAAAAAGAAAAGTTAGCATTAGATGAAGCTTACTTACCTATTTGTTTTGGAAAGTTCGTCCTTTCCCCTTTTAACTCCAAAAATTCTTGTGATCAAGGAACTAAAGAGAAGAGTGGATGAATTTCTCACCTATTATAAAAATAAACACACAATATGGGTCAAGGAATATTTATGGCATGAAATCAACATGTATAATGGTCAACTAGGTATTCCAATCATTATACCATTGGCTAGTGTAGGACTAAAGAAAACATGGTTTGTTTTCACAAAATGAGACAACTTTAAAAAAAAAAAAACTTAATAGTAATTGACTCAATGAACTCTTAAATTAAGCCCTAACTCCAAACACAATATAGTTTTTTCCTATTCTAATATTATCAATTGATTTCATTTTGTCCTTGAATTGAATCATCAAACAGTACTTTAAGAAAAAAAAAAACTATTTTTCATATCCTTCCTGACAACGATTATTCTAGACCTCAACTCTTTTCACTTATTTTTCTGTACTTACCTACCTGTGAGAAAATACTTGTAAGACTTAATTTCAAAGAATCCATGTAATAAATAGTCAAGAAAATACTTAATATTCCAAATGCCATTAACTTCACAATGCCAATAATATAGCCAAGGGATATTAACCCTAAAATTATATGATAGAACTGATTAATAAAAACAAGAGGCAAGAATAATGTTAATAAACTTGGATCATTTCTCCAAGACACTACAGAGTATGTTTTCCAAGCCAATGCATCAAGATACTTTGGAATTTCACGACAATGTCTTGAATATTCTAGCATTATTGGTCTTCCTCAATCACCTTGCCAAATCAGAGTAGAGAGGTTTAAGTATGTACTGCCTTCCTTATGGTGTGCAAGGCAATATACCAGCACCACAGAGAATACCTAGAAATAGAAGACACACAATTGCTGCCATCATAGAGCTTATTTTCTAATTAGGTAAGTGATCATATGGTATGTTAAGTAGCAATATAATCAGAAAAGTCATTAAAAGTAATAATGCAGGCTGGAGCCATAGCTCAGTGGTAGAGCTCTTGCCTCACACATGTGAGGCACTGGGTTTGATCCTCAGCACCACACAAAAATAAATTAATAAACAAAGATTTTTTTTTTAAAAGTAATAACTTGAGATTTAGAAAACCACTTCCTGAAACCATTGCATAAGGGTCACAAACTCAAACGCCCAGTAGAAGCAGGGAGCAACAGAGGCAGCAGTGGACTGTGTCTAATGTAGTCCCTGCTCAGCTTCAGCTGACTAGCTGCCATGAAGGAATGCAAGCCTAATGTTGCCAGATCTTCTGCTTTTTTAACAGAAGCCAGAAACATGATTTTTATGTGAAATCTCACTATTTTGAAATGTTGGCAACAAATTAAAGAAAAGGGGAAGTGGAAAAATGACCATAGAGTCCAAATAAAATTCATACCAAAATTGCAATGAAACCCTAATCTTGGACAGATCTACTTAGGTCCATTCAATAGTCAGCAAACATTAATGGAGTCCCTACTACATGCCCTGCCTAATATGCCCAAACTGTAACAAATAGATCCATCCTGTCAATATCAGTATCACCTCTGCCTAGCACAGGTCTTGATTATCTTACCCAGTCTCAGAAGGCTTGGTAAGGACATTTAGGACACCATTACTTCCCTCAAATCATAACAATGATAAAACACAAAAAGAAAGGTTAAAAGTAGGGCTCAGTGATAGAGTGCTTGCCCAGCACCACAAGTAATAACAAAAAAATAAACAAAACACAACAGAAACACAATTCCATTTTGCCCTAAACCAAACTCTCTGACAAAGGCTGCCAGATGCACTAAAGTTAAACATCTGGAGATGTTGAGAATACACACTTTAAACAAAACCATAGGGGCCTGTTTCACAAAGTGAACAGGCACAAAACAGAAATAAAATTCTTTTTTTTTAATCAATAGACTGAGGGCAGGAGACAGATAATGCATTTTAGTAATATTAATATGGACAAATGAAGCCGGGTGCAGTGACACACGCCTGTAATCCCAGAAAGGCAGGGGGACCACAAGTTCAAAGGCTGAGGCAGGGGGACCACAAGTTCAAAGCCAGCCTCAGCAACTTACTGAGGCCTGAGCAGCTTAGTAAGACCCTGTCTCTAAATTAAAAAAAAAAAAAAAAAGATGAACCAATGGGTATCAATACTATCAGCTTGATCCATCCTGCATTGGCTGAATGTTTGTGCCTCCTTCCCCAAATACATATGTAGAAATCCTAACCTTCAAAGTGATGGCTTTGGGAGGTGGGGTACTTAGGATATGATTAGGTTATGAAATCTTTACCCTTATAAATGGGATATTAAATGCTCATATTAAAGAGACGAGAGAGAGAGAGAGAGAGAGAGAGAGAGAGAGAGAGAGAGAGAGAGATCCATTGCCCCTTTTAACCTTTTACAAGATAAGGCACCTTCTATGAACCAAAAAGCAGGCCCTCATGAGACACTGAATCTGCTGGCACATCGATCTTGGATTTCCCAGCCTCCAGAACTATGAGAAATAAATTTTTGCTGCTTATAAGTCACCCATTCTGTGGCATTTGGTTATACCAGCTCAAACAGACCAAGAAATCCATTATAAAATTCCTCCATTTAGTAGCCAATTATGATCAATACCTATTCTGATACATATAGCAAAACGGTGATACTCTATCAGAACTTCTGCATTAATTACTTAACATTCCCAGAAAAAAATTTTAAAAACTTTCCCTAATCATCTATTTGGTTACCCTGTTCACTCAATACAGAATTATTTGCATGTATTAACCAATTTTCCATTCAGGGCAGAGCAAACCTCCAAAAGTAATCAATTGATGATACTTGGTTTTAATATTTTAAAAATGACTTTCCCTTCTTTGAGATACAATACACATACTGTAAAATTCACCATTTTGAAGTATACAAGTCAGTGGTTTTTACTATATTTCTAAAGTGGGAGACTATCACCACTAAATCAACAATATTTTCACAGCCCCAAAATGAAACCCTGCACACATTAGTCATCATTTTCCCTCCACCCATAGGAGGAAAGCACTGATCTATTTCTGTCTCTAAATATTTGCCTATTCCAGACATTTCATATACATAGGATCATGAAACAGATGGCCTTTTATGTAAGCCTTCTTTCACTCAGCACAATATCCTCAAGATTCACCCATATTCTAACATTTTTTGATATGTTCTTCCTTTTTATGGTAATATCCCATAATAGAGATATATCACATTTTTTAAATCTGTTCAGCATTTGATGGGACATTTGGCTTGTTTCCCATTTTTTGGCTATTATGGATAATGCTACTAAAAACATCTGTGCACAAATTTTTGTATCAACATGTTTTCATTTCTCTTAGGTATACATCCAGAAGTAGTATGGTAAATTATTACAGTAACTCTGCTTGTAGGAACTGCCAAAATGGTGGTACCATTTTATATTCTGATTAGCAATATATTAGGGCTTTAATTTCACCAATTCTGTGATTCTGCACATCTTCCTCAATACTTTTATTGTCCATCTTTTTAATCTTAGTGAGTACAAAATGGTATCTCATTGTGGCTATGATTTGCATTTCCCTAATGACGCTAAACATCTTTTTATGTACTTATTGACCATCTGAATATCTTTTTTGGGGAAATATATTCAAATGAACTGTCCATTTTTTTAATTGGGTTGTCTTTTTATTATTATTGAGTTCTAAGAGTTTTCTGTATATTCTTAATTTTGATCAAGTCTAATTTACCTATGTTGTTTTCTGTTGCTTGTACCTTAGGTGTTGTATCTAAGACACTGTTAACCCACTCCAAGGTACAAAAACTTACACAAGTTTTCTTCTAAAATTTTTATAGCTCTTACATTTAGATTTTTTATCCATTTTTAGTTCCTCAAACATGAAATTCATTCCCTTGCATTATAGCTATCTAATGGTACTAGTACTATTGGTTGAAAGAACTATTCTTTCTCCATTGATCTTTGAGCACTATTTTTTAAATTTTTTGTGGAGATTTATTTCTGGACAATCAATCCTATTCCATGATTTATATGTCTATCCTGATGTCAAATCCATAATCAAATTTACTACTGCTTAGTAGTAATTTTTGAAATTGGGGCCTATGAGCCCTTTGACTTTTTTTTCAAGATTGTTTTGTCTAGTATGGGACCCTTGTATTTTTTTTAACATATATTAGGACCAAAATATTAATTTATGCCAAAAAATATTCAGATGGAATTTTGACAGAAATTATGTTGAATCTGTAGATCAATTTGGGGAATATTATCATCTTAATGATAGAACATCTTCCAATAATGAACATGGGATATCTGGTCCTCTTGCATTTCTCTGAATAATGTTTTCAGATTTTCAGTGTGAAAGGTTGCACTTTTTCTGTTAAATTAATTTCCTTTTAAAAAATATTTCTATTAGTTATTGATGGGCCTTTATTTATTTGTTTATATGTGGTGCTGAGAATAGAACCAGTTTCTCACACATGCTGGGCAAGCACTCTACCACTGAGCCACAACCCCAGCCTCATCTTCTGTTAAATTTATTTCTAAAGTATTTTATTCTTCTTTATATTTTTATTAGTGCATTATAGTTATACATAATAGTGGTATTCTTTGTGACATGTACATACATGCATATATTGTAATTTACTCCATTTCATTCTCTAGATTTCCCCTTTCCCTCCCTTCCTCCTTTCCTGAATCCCCTTTCTCTACTGATCTTTCTTCTATTTATTTTATTACCTTTATTTATTTAATTTTTATTAGGTGCATTATAATTATACATAAAAGTGTGACTCATTGTGATATATGCATACAGCACATAGCATAATTTAGTCCATTTAGTCTTCCTCCACTCCACCCTGCCCTTCAATGACTTTCTTCTATTACACTATTCTCCCTTCTGTTTTCTTCAGATTCCCTTTTATTATTCCTTATTTCTCTTCACTTCCACACAGGAGAGAAAAGATTTGACCCTCGTCTCCCTGAGTCTGGCTTATTCACTTAGCATGTTGTCCTCTAGTTATATCCATTTATCAGCAAACGATATAATTTCATTCTTCTTGATGGCTGAGTAGAACTCCATTGTGTACTGCCAGTGTCTCGGCTGGCACTGAATCACGAGCCACTACACAGCTTTGTAGATTCAAATAGCAATTCTTTATTCCCAAACTCACACTGGCCTCCAGCTAACACATTCTGCTCCAATCTCCAATATCCCGCCACCCCCAATCACCTACTCCACAGAGGCTTTTTCCAAATCCAATTTGAATCTCAATGGGAACACGCAGCAGGAACACCCTAATCCCAGCAGCAATAATCTTCAACCTCCAACTTCCCTAAAACCCCTATTGTCTTAAAGTGGGAATGCCTTAAACCCAAATTATCTTAAGCCCAGATACTTCCTCAAACCTGCAGGATACTTCCTCAAACCTGGATCCACCCTCAATCACCTTGAGCAGGGTTGCCTTTCTCAAACACACATGCAAGGTCACAGCGGATTTCAAAGGCAAGTCCATTTAACATGGGGTACGCTGGCAAGGATTTTGAATCGTCATTCCTACTTGGCAATGGCCCTCAGCAGTGTACATATGCCATACATTTTCTTCTCTTCTTTTATTCTTTTTTAAAAATTCTTTTTGAATTCATGTTTGAACTATTCATTGCTCAAGTAAAAATGACTTTGATACTTTTATCTTGTATTCAGCCACCTCATTGAACTTGTTTATTAGCTCTAATTTATGTGAGTGTGTTCCTTAGGATTTTCTACATAAAAGATCATGGCATCAGAAAATAAAAACAGTTACACCTTCCTTTATTACATCTTATTTTGGCCTGATTGCCCTAGTTAGGAGTTCTAATGTAATGCTGAACATAAGTGGCAAGAGTGTATACCTTTGACCTTTTACTGATCTTAAGGGAGAGCTTTCAGTTTTTCACCAGTAAGTATATGCTATGTTTTCCACTGCTGTTCTTGATCAGGTTGAGAAAATTCCATTCCTAGGTCATTGAGTGTTTTTAATCATGAAACGGAATTAGATTATTTTCAAATGCTTTTTTTCTACATCTGCTTAAACATCATTTAATTTTTGCCCTTTATTCATTACATGTTACATTAGCTGATTTCCTATGCTGAGATGTATACTGTTTTAAAACTGTAGAAGTTAAAAAACAGACCACTAAATAGTTATTATAAAGGGTCAGTTGGTCCCATTATTTTTGAGACTGTGGCAAGGCAAAACATCATGGCAGGGAGCATGTAGTAGAGCACAACTGTTTACCTTATGGGAGTCAGAAAGCAAAAGAAAAGAGAGGAGGGGTGTAGGTCCCAACAGGATTTTCGAGAGCAGGCCTCCATGACCTAACTTCCTCCCACTAGGCCCCACCTCCCAAAGGTTCTATTACTTCCCAATAGTACCACAGGATGGTGATCAAGCCTTTCACACATGGGCCTCTGGGGAAATTCTTAGATCCAAACTATAGCAACAGTAATACAATAAAAGCAAATTCCTTTGGGGAAAAATGAATGAAGGAGTATGCAAGTTAAAAAAAATTAAAGACAGAATTAGTGGTAAAGTTGAAAATGCAGAGATTAGAACAACTGTCAAATATTTCTACCTATAAATAATTCTTTTTATCAGGGAAAACCAGAATACTTCCTGCTCTCTACCTCTTTCTTCACTGAGTCTCCAACATATGGTTGGCAGGGACTTGGTAGTCAGCTGCAAAGTGACAACTGTTACCAAAGTATTTCTCTTCTATTCATTGAATAATTTTTTTCTTTCTTTCTTGGCATAAGAAAGCTTCTATATATAGACTTGTATAAGAGATAGAAGAATTTATTAGCTCTAATTTATTAGAAAATTAGGTTACACCAGGTTGTATGCGTGTGTACAAGCACATATGTACACTCATTTTTTAATTACATAACATATAAACTCCCTTAACAAATATTCAAAAAATATGAAAGGGGAGCCTACCCTGTGCAATTGCTATGTAGCATGATCACTGACACACCATACACCCCTAGTAGGCAGTCAAGGATAGGGTCAAGATACAACATTTTAATATTCTGTCCAGGGTATGTGATACAGGTTTAGAGCAGAAAGAGACATTTTTTGAAAACAATTAAATGAGATTTGAGTTCTAAGCCATGTGACTTTGAAGAAATCCTACACCTATAATCCAGAAAAACCATGCCATATTTTCTGGGCTTCTAAGGAGAAGACCAGCAATACTTGAGTTCTTGGTAACTGTCTTCCAAAGCTGTAAGATACTTCTCCCATGAGAGGTCAAAAGTAAAGAAAGGGTTTCCACTAATCCATACAGCATCTATAAGTGAATTAGAAAAAAATGTACCTCTTCCTCTGAGTAAATGAAGCTCCATTACAAGGCACATAGCATGATGAGTGGAGCACAGCTGGATTTCAAGACTACACAGCCCTAAGCCTGGAACCTTCATAGCAACTTCACAACTGCCAGAGGGCAGAGTCATTGGTGCCAACAAGACACAAAGTAACCGTGGCAGTGCTGCCAGGAAGATCTGAAAGTGTCTTTTTTGTATATTCCTCTGATATCCCCTGCATGCTGTGAATCAGAACTGACTTGAGAGAAGCAAGATAAAACTGTTCTAGATGAAAATATAACCTCAGGATGGGTCATAGGAGGACCCTAGTTGGGTTGCTTGGCAAGCTCTATTGGAAAGGCTGAGAGTTGCCTAGGGAAAGGCAATCAGGTGTCCAACAGTCACTAAACATAATAAAGAGAATCAGATGCTATTTTAAAAGAAAAACTGCCCAGAAAACTCTAAGGATCTATGCATATGTATCTATAAGTCATTTTATGTAACACTTGTCCAAGTTGGGTTAATGCCCCAAGGGGTAAACTCTGACCAACAAGAAACAAGCAATGGGACTCTTCTAAGAGGTAGTAGTTTCACATAGTAGAAGATGTACCATGTGACAAGACAACCAGCTCAGTTTTCTTGCAAGGTTAGGGCCTACTTGGTAGCATCTTTCCTCCTTTCTTGCCTTATTTATTGTTTTCTTTCATTCTTGCTGCTCTGGGTTTGTACCACTCAATAAAACCTTACCTCCAGTTGCTTTCTGAGGACACAGGGCCCAAGCCCTACAAATCAGCTAAAATGACCTTTTCTGCAATCCTATCACACACAAAACTGCTTTACCACACTTCAGATTCTGAAGTCAGACAGATAATAGTTGCACATTCTTAGACAAAGGTATTTCACGTCTCTTAGCCTTATTTTATTTATATATAAAATATGAAGTATAATAAAGTTTACTGAAATTAATCAATGTAATATAAATGATGCCAGGTACATTATTTATATTAGTATTTCCAGTGCTTAATATGTCATCTACTACACTGTAGGTATGCCTAATGCCTACAATGTTTACAATAGTACATTTTCTCTGTATTTAAAAAATTCCAACCAAGTAGCAAAGATTGAAAGATCTGTAAGGTCTCAATACAAATAGCCAGTAATCTGTAAAAACACATTAAATCTATACATGAATGCTCTCTGAAAAATGGCCCTTTACTGCAAATAATTCACTTTACCTGGGTTTTTGCCTCTCCAACTTATCAGGAAAAACAATTAAGTCAAAAGTACAGATGTAGCCAGCTTTAGGCACAATATATTCCTGAGAGGATGCACACAAATCAAATTTCTGTAAATCAAACCATATTTCACAAGCACTAGGGGAAAAAACACCCTTTAAAATGACTTCAACAAATAATGCTATAGTAAACTGTTACTGTAAAATGAAGGTTTCTTCATAGCCGGTGATTATGTTGACTTATAATTTCATTAGGTTTTCATAAGAAAGGAAATACAGCAATCAGCATATGGCAACATGAGCTCCCTCCCACCCCACATGAAGTCCCATGCTTGCTCAGGACTCTACAAGCAAGAAGATCATCACCAGAACTGAACACAGCCAATGCTATGCCTGGAGTCTGTGAAACTGTGAGCTAAATAAACCTTTGTTGTTATAAAGTTAAAAAAATTTATGGCAACAGTATAGATTGTCACAGGTATGATGTTACTTTGTCTGACAAAGCAAGAACAGCAAACAGAAACAAAATATTCCTATACAACCAGTGTTCAAAAGGAAGATTCCAGTTAATAAAATTATCATAAGCATTTATATTATTACAAGCTTTTGTGGATATATATATGGATATGGATAGTATTCATGCATAAAACTCACAGGATAAAAAATATGCATCAGAATCATGATAACTCTGTGGTGGCTTAACAGGTAACTCATTTTAAAGGTTTCTCTTATGTTTTCCTTTATTTAAAAAAATTTTTCAGGCATATGCATTACTGTTTTGGGTCTCACAAATGGACTTCCACAAAGGAATCATTTGTTTCTGACACTTTTGGCTTTCGCAAAAAGTTGGGAAAATCACCACATTTCACACTGCTAAAGCCCTTTCACAGAAAATATTTCTTGTATTATCTGGATTAGACTTGAAGAAAACAATATTAATATTGTTGGCAATCAGTTTTACCATCTCTAATTTTCCTGATGATCAAGCCACATTCCTACATCTCTGATTACACTGATGGTATACGGGTATTGTTCTACTTCCTATAAATGTAAAAGGTAAACGCTGTGCCTTCAAGGGCAGTTATGCAATGCTCCTAGACAGAATTCCAAAAGTCTGCATCTCTTACAAGAAGATGCCCAATTGTCTAGGCAAATGTTGGCAACTTTGAGGAGTGTTCCTCACACTGGGAGTCTGTGCCTTTGGCAGCCACTGCAACAGACTGAATCTCAATTAGAGGCTTATCATATTGGTACGGAATGGTTTGTGCAGCCTACTAATTGGAAAGCCTGCCTGTCTAGTAAATACTCCACTCTGTGGATTTTGTTTTGTTTGTGGGAGTTGTGGGTGGGGAGTTACAAAGGATTGAACTCAGGGGGACTTAACCACTTGAGCCACATCCCCAGCCCTACTTTACATTTTATCTAGAGACAGGGTCTCACTGAGATGCTTATGCCTCACTGTTGCTGAGGCTGGCTTTGAACTCATAATCCTCCTGCCTCAGATCTCCAGAGCTGCTGGGATCACAGGCATGCGCCACCACACCCCACCACTCTGTGGGTTTAAGACCTAGGTTCTTTGCTCCTCCCCTCCCCTTTGCCAAGCATTTTTGTAAAGCCACATGTCAAGCGCCTATGAATCATAGGTTATTGTCCTTTACTCTAGAAGACACAATGACATAGGAGAAAAAAAAATAAGGGTTTCTCCAAGGAATCATGAAAAAAGACACATGAAAGTTTCCTTTCTTAAATCTAAGAAGTATACTAGGTACTGCTCACAGTCTTTACAGAGTTCTAAGTCAAATGGTTTCTGGACAGTGTTATATTGAAAAAAAAGTGACTCAATATTTTGACTTCTATTTAATGTTTTGTGCTTGATTTTTCAACTTTTTTTATTTTAAAGATAGAGGAGAGAGAGGAGAGAGAGAGAGAGAGAGAGAGAGAGAGAGAGAGAGAGAGAGAGAGAATTTTTAATATTTATTTTTTAGTTCTCGGCGGACACAACATCTTTGTTGGTATGTGGTGCTGAGGATCGAACCCGGGCCGCACGCATGCCAGGCAAGCGCGCTACCGCTTGAGCCACATCCCCAGCCCGATTTTTCAACTTTTGATAGAATATATTGGTACCACTCACTCAACATATGATATACAGAATCTACAACATCCAAAAAGAGATACATTAAGATACTAAGAAAGAGTTGGTCTGCTTCTAGATCAATATTACTAATCAGTAGGGAAATGCAAAGCAAAATCATAAAGGGATACCACTTCACACCCATCAGGAAGAACTATCATTTTAAAAAATGAAAATCCTAAGTGAAGACTTAAACAAATTGGAACTCTTGTGCATTGCTGATATGAACGTAAAATGATACTGTCTCTATGGAAGAGTTTGATGGTTCCTCAAAAAGTTAAACATAGAATTACCCTATAATACACCCAAATTAACTGAAAGCAGGGACTCAGATAACTTGTATGCTAATGCTCACTGCTGAATTACCATAATAAGTAAAATGTCGAAACAATCTATCAACAGATGAGTGGATAAAGAAAATAAAGTACACACATACAATGAAATGTTATGCAGACTTAAAAAGGAATAAAATTCTGACACGTTACAACTTGGTTGAAACTTAAAGACATTATATTAAACGAAATAAGCCAAACATAAATTAATAAATATTGTTATGATTCCACTTATAAGAGATATTAGGTCAGGTAAATTCATAGAATCCAAAGGTATTACAGAGGTTACCGGGGATAAGAAAATACAGGAAGTCAAAACTTAATGAGTATAGATCTTTTGTTGGGGATGACAAAAGGTTCTGAAAATGTGTAATGTGATGAATATTGTATACACTTATGCCAAGTTAAATGGTTAAAATGGCAAATTTAAAAAAAAAAGATAACTGACTTTAAACAAAAGTAATAACAACCTAGGGTAGGCTTACAACACACAAAAAAGTAAAATGTATAACAATAGCAGCATCAAGATAGGAAGAAGAAAAGGGAAGCAAAATATTAAGTTCTTATACTTTAAGTGGCACAGCAAAATATCACTCAAGGGTAGACTGTGATAAGTTAAAGTTATAGCTTACTGCACTAAAATAAAAGACTTTAGTCTAATAAACCAACAAAAGAGATAAAATGAAGCCATAAAACATCAAGAATCAAAATATAGTCTGATCCAAGAATTTATTCCCTAGAGAAATTCCTTGATAAAATGCAATATATATTTTTTTATCATCCAGTGAAAGGTTTATTAAAACTTAATCAGAGGTACAATTAAATCAATGAAAGTAAATGGCAAAAGCACTCACTGCCCAGACTGGTGAGGTAAAACCCAGAATTGCAGCCTTAGCTCCATCGGCAACATACGGAATGATATTTTCTCCTAGATGTGTATCTCTAAACAAGGCTCTGAGGATATTCAAAGCATGAACCTAGGACAAGAAGTTCAAAATTAGCTGTGAGTTAATAACTATGGTGATTCTAAATCTGTATATAAAATTATAAGAAGAAAGTAATAATATGCAAATGAAACAGTAGATTTAATAAAATAATAATTGATAAAAATAATTTTTAGACATTAGTAAGAACAATGTAATAAAAAAATTTGATCCAACGAACCTATGAGGAATCCTGAATCTAACAAACACATTCTTTTCAAGGAACATTTATTCTTTAAAATGGCCTCAAACAAGGAACATTTGTTTTTTAAAATGGCCTCAAATATAGGATTTCATTTTTATAACATTAAAGTAAAAGGTAAAACTAAAGTGTTAGAAATTAGGATTTTGGTTACTGTCAGGGAAAGAGTGCTGATTAGAAGAGAACATGAAGGGGCCTTGGTGTCCTAGAAAAGTTCTGCTTCTTTCTTGTTACACAAATGTGATCACTTTGTGAAGCTGTAATGACTTGCACACTGTATATTATAATTAAATCTAAAAATGCATATAAAATATGACAGGGACAGCATGAGAAAGGAAGAACATAAGCCAATCTCAATTATGAACCCAGTGAGAAGCATAAATATATATCCTTTCTAAAGAAAATTTAATAATGTATAAAAACATGTCAAAGTTGAGTTCATTCTCAGTATGCAAATATATTTAAAAATCAGCATAAGTGCTGGGAATGTAGTTCAGTGGTAGAGCAATTGCCTAGCGTGTACAAGGCCCTTCAATCCCCAGCATTGAAAACTACAACAAAAAGAATAACATGTAATTCATGATATTTGAAAATTCTAGGGGAAAACAAAACGTATTTATCTCAAATGATGCAGGAAAGCACTCAACAATTGTTTTTTTTTTTTAATCAGATAAAGGACAGATTAAAAATTTCAACAAATAACAACAACATAAAGATGCCTGCTATCTCTATTTCTAGCAAAATTGTGCTACAGGTTCCAGCAGCAAAATAAGATAAATAAAAATTTTTAAAAGACTAAGCATTAGAAAGCTAACAAACTTAGGATTACCTACTAGGGATACAATTATCTATAAAGAAAATCCTAAGAATTTATAGACAAGTCATTAGTTGTATTATAGCAGTTCAGGTAAGTTGCTAAACATAAGTACAACAATCACCAAAAAATCAATTTCATTCTCACAGAGAACAACAGATAATATAAAATTTAGAAATATCATTTATAAGAAAAATATATAGAAATAAACCTCATAAAAGATTCATAAGACTTTTATGAGGAAAATATATGCATTCCTACCCACAAGGTATGAGAATTTCTGTTGCTTACCAGCACCTTGGTATTATGAGACCTTTACAGTTTTTACTTTTCTTTATGAAATGGCTCGGACTCGGGGGCCAGAGGCGGCACGACGCTGCGGGGGAGTGGGCAGCGCAGGCGGGCCAGGGGTCGGCGGGACCCAGGGACCGGGGAACCGGAGACCCGGCGCGGGAGCGCGGCTCGGGCGGGCAGGGGGCTCCGGCGCCGGGGGAGGATGTGCGGGCGGCGGGGCGCTGCCGCCGGCGCCAGGTCGGTGCGCCGAATGCCGGGAGCCGCGCCGGGGCGGGGGGGGAAGGGGTCCGCGGCGCGGGGGGGGGGAGGGGTCCGCGGCGCGGGGGGGGGGGGGGAAGGGGTCCGCGGCGTGGGGGGGGGGAAGGGGTCCGCGGCGCGGCGGGCGGGGCCCCGGGGCCGGGCGCAACGGGCGGGAAGGTGCGGCGGCCTCAGGCGCGCTGGCCCGGGTGGGGGTCGGGTCCCGGGAGGCCCCCTCCTACCTTTGCCGGGTGCCACGTACACGGAGTAGAGCAGCGAGGACGAGAGCGAGAAGAAGAAGAGCGGCGAGCAGAGAGCGGCGCGGCAGCCACAGCAGCCCCCGGCGGGCGCACATGCTGCAGCCGGGCGGCCGCTTGAGGGCCGCGGCCTGCTCCTGCCGCTCCAGTGCGCCGCCGCCTGGGCCTCGGCCGCCGTCTCCGGAGCCTCGCGGGACGCCGCCGCCGCCGCCTCGCGGATCCCAGCCAACGGCCGCCGCGGGACGGGCCACATGAAGCGGGCGGGGCGACGGGGGCGAGGCTGGCGGTCGCACAGGGGCGGAGGGGCGGGACCAGTGCCGCTGGGCACCGTCGCAAAAGACCCGCGCTCGCCACCCGACCCCAGTCGTCCCCGCGGCCGCGCAGCGGCTTTAGGGAGTGTCACTAAATGACGACAGCCCCTCTCCCCGCGGGGCCACCGCCCAGGCTTGCAGGGAGCGTCTCTCAAGAGCCAGCCGGCTTCGCGCTCGGGCTCCTGGAGAAGGGGGCCAAGGGGCCATCTGCAAAGTCTGACCGTCTGATAGCCCACTGCAGCAGAAGAACTGGGATTGTAATGCTTGGGGGGCTCGGCTTTCATTCATTCGTTTATTTATTCATTCAATCAATTCATTATTTATTTATTGGATGCCAGATGCAGATGTTAGTGCTGAGAACAAAACAGAATAAATCTCTTGTCTTATTTGAACTTATATTCACGTGGAGGAGAATAAACGCAAGTCAATCAATAATTATCTGGTACTAATAACAGATATGAGCAAAATAAAACAGGAGGATGTGTTGGCAGCAGGCTACAGTAGACAAGGAAGGTCTCCCTAAGCAGCTGACATCAGCTGAGACCAAGGGTGAGAAAGAGCCAGCCACAAGTGAGGACAGAACAGTGCCACCAGGGGGAACAGCAGGGCAAAGGTCCTGAGGTGGAGAAAGCCCACTCTGGCCCCAGGTTGAACCCAAGGCCAGCAAGTGAAGTAGGAGACCTGTAGACAGGTGCACATCCCACGGAACAGGGAACCAAAGAGGAAACTGACATTGCTATAAGGAGAAGCAAGTCACGCCCTTCCACGCAAAACTGGCCTGACTCTGAAGGCAGGCCCTTGACTACTGAGCCGTAAAACTGCCTCAGTGGTCTCTCTGGACCCTGCAGCTCATTCTGTAGGCAAATTGGTGCCCTATCCCATCACTTTAGCATGGGACCATATCTAAAGACCAGCCTTGATCCAGAGCACCTCAGAAGGCAGTGAGCAATAGCTAGAGACCCATGGGGAGTGACAGTAGCACCCCACCATCTTCAAGAAGCTCCCAGATGAATCCAAGAGGCAAGTGTCCCCCATGTGGGCACATCTGAAACCAGAGCCCTGTCTTGGAATATGTCAGAAGCCAGGAGTGGGGAACTTTTCAGGGATTCTGTGAGAACCAAAATTAATCCTACTCTATATTCCTAAAGCAATTTGAACTTTTTCCACTGTTAACTTGACCCTTTTAAGGGGAGGCTATAGAGCCAGACTGCCGGGGTTCTTTAACTCCCAGCTCTTCCATTCTTAGCTTGTGACCTTAAGCAAGTTAGTTAAACTCTCTGTACCTTAATACAATGGGAATGTCATTAGTAATGACCATTTGAGATTGTTGTGAGGATTTGACTGATACATGCAATGCCTGACACATGGTAAATGCACATGGGTCTCGCCTTATCCAACAGCCCTGGGAAATGGGATGGGAGAGAAGAGTCTTTAAAAAGAGAAGCAGAGAATTTTGATTTGGATAGATGTGGGTTCAACTCTCGGCTTGGCCTAAACTTTACTGTGTGACCTTGAGCAAACCTCTTATCTCTCTGAGTTTCTGTTCATTTGTGAAATGCACCCCACCCCGTGCCACCTACCCCACAGGGATGTGATGTAGATTAGGTGAGGTTAGTGTGGAAAGGCCCTGAACCAAACTCTCTAAACTAATCTGATTTTGAATACTTTTTCTTTAGCCAATATAATAACCCTTTTTAACACCCATGTCTAAGAAATATTTTTAGATGCACAGAAAAGTTTTAACTTTTAAGAACAATACAAGGGCTGGGGATGTGGCTCAAGCGGTAGCGCGCTCGCCTGGCATGCGTTCGGCCCGGGTTCGATCCTCAGCACCACATACAAACAAAGATGTTGTGTCTGCCGAAAACTAAAAAATAAATATTAAAATTCTCTGTGTGTGTGTGTGTGTGTCTCTCTCTCTCTTTAAAAAAAAAGAAAAAAAAGAACAATACAACACATTTGTACACTCTCCACCTGAATTCAACAATTGTTATCCTTGCTGGCTGTGATGGCACATGCCTATAATCCCAGCAAGTCTGGAGGCTGAGACAGGAGGATCACAAATTTGAGGCCGACCTAGGCAATTTAGCAAGACCCTGTCTCAAAATTTAAAAATAAATAAATAAAAAGGATAAAGCTTGGTGGTACAGTGCCTGCCCCTGGGTTCAATTTCCAGTGGGGGAAGGGGGGCAGCAAGAACAAGTAAATTAGCAATCGTATCATATCCTTATAATTTCTGGTCTATTCTGGAGGCCTTGACAAGGAGGCCTTGCTACATCCAGACTAAATACTGATGACCAACCTCTGTTACATCTCTCCCTCTTTTTCTTCCTGTTTGGCAGTACTGGGGACTGATCCAGGAGCTGAACTGTATCCCTAGCTCTTTTTATCTTATTTTATTTTATTTTGAGCCAGGGTCTGACTGGCCTCAAACTTGCAATCCTCCTGCCTCTGTCTCCTGAGTAGCTAGGATTACAGGTTACTTTTTTTTTTAATGGAAGAAGGGAGAAAAAAGATATCTTGGGTCCCTGTCTCAATTCCCCCCATCATGCTCCTTTTTCATCTCCAAGTTAAGTTTCCAGCTCACCTGGGTATTCGTTTTTCATTCATTCCTTCCCTGGACTGCTCAATCCCTCCATCAAACAGACTTGAATTCTGCTTCCTGCTCGATTGTTACCTCTCCTAAGACTTTCCTCCAAGGGAGCTTCCCTGTCCCCAGCCTCTCTGTCCATCCCTGGCCTGTCTGTGGCATTTTTCATCCCCTGGCATCGTATGGTCCATGCATGTATTCACTTGTTCGTTTTTCTGTCTCCCAGATCAGAAACTACATTCCCCAAGGGCAGGGATTTTTTTTCATTTTCTGCCATATTCTTGCATGTTACACAGTGTCCAGGGCCAGTAGGTGCTCAATAATTGTTGAACAAATGCTGGAAAGACACCAGATGTGCTTTGAGCGCATGCTGGGCCTGACAGGGGCAGAGATGACTAAGTGAAGGTTCCTGTTGTCCTGCTGTGGGATGACAGGGAGGTGAGCAAGCTGGGACAAGGAGGTGAAGGCAGGACTCATTGTAGCTGGCCTTAGGGAAGGCAACCTGAGAAATTCTAGACTGACTTTGAAGGGACATGAGACAGATTTGCTCAAGGGGCAGTGACGGAGGCACCTGGCTGGCTGCAGCAGCTGGTTCCTGCAAGAAACAGGAAAAGGTGAGGGCTGAGACTGGAAGACCTTGACCCTGGAGCTCAGCAGGCCCCTGGAGCCAGCCATATCTGGTGATCAACGGGTCCTACCTCCTCCTGGCCTTCCTCTTTCATTCACACCAGTTGCTTCATCTCCTGGACCTTCATTTGCACAACTGTAAAATGGAGATCCTATAGTTCCTTGCCTTAGAGTTGCCAAGAGGATTCGGGAAAGAGTCCCTCCAGTTCCTGGCATGTAACAGTGCTCAATCCACGGGAGCCTTGCTGTTCTTACACTGTTTCCTGTGAGCTGTACAGAGCCCTTGGAGGTTCTGGAGCAGGGGAATGGCCTAAAGAAAGGGAGGCCCCTGAGTAGATCTCAGGAGAGCATAGTTGAGCCTCCTGTGCTTCTAACCGCCCAGCTGCAGGTTAGCCCAAGCCAAACACAAAAAGAAGGATCCAGCCTAAAGGTAAAAATCATAAGTATCACCTTGCCCTGCTCACCCCTTCCGACTCTCCTACAGCAGGTCCCAGGCCCACGCCCTGAGGAAGCCATTGCATAATCCATAAACATGTAGGAGTAAGATAACATCACAGAGCAGAGACTATAAGTTCAGACTCCAGGAGCAGCAGCAGATAAAGAGCACAAGCATGCATATAACTGCAGCCATCAAGGGCTCCCAGTGCCAAGAACTCCTGAAGGCTGAGCAGTGGTTGACCCTGAGATTCACCCTGGTAGCCTAAAGCTGAGCTATGGCTAATCAGTCACTCTCAGGAGAAATGAGACTCAGAGCAGAAGGGACACTTATCACTTCCTGTCAGCAGCTATAAAAGTCAGTGGGTCCTATGCCATTCTTTTCTCTCTACCAAATAACCATCATGTTCTACAGAGCAGCTGAGTTCTAGAATGAAAAGGAATCCTCCAACTGCCTTGGACTAGTGATGAACTCATAGCATGAACAAGAAAGAAAACATGGTTTTAAGCTTTAGATATCAGGGCTGTTTGTTACTGCAGCATAACCTGGCCTATCCTAACTGAATATAAATATACTCTTCTGCAACTTGCTTTCTCTTGACATCATTTCTGTAACATGTATCCATAATGATACATGAAAATTGAGTTTATTTATTTCTACTGCTATATAATATTTTATCATATAACTAGGTCACACTTTTTTAAAAATCATTTTTCTGATGAGGTCTATTTAAGTCATTTACAATTTTTTGCTTAGTTTTCTTTTTTTTTAAAGAGAGAGAGAATTTTTTTTAATATTTATTTTTTAGTTTTCGGCGGACACAACATCTTTGTTTGTATATGGTGCTGAGGATCGAACCCGGGCCGCACGCATACCAGGCAAGCGCACTACCGCTTGATCCACATTCCCAGCCCTGTTCTTAGTTTTCTATAGCTCTGTAGCCAAGTTCTTTTGTAAAAGGCAGATAGTAAATGTTGTTGGTTTTAACAAGCTGTACAATCCCTGGCACAACTACTTAAATCTGCTATTGTAGCATAAAAGCCACCATAGACAGTAAATGAACAAATGTGCATGGCTGTTCTGATAAAATTTTATTTACAAAGACAAGTGGTGGGCCAGATTTGCCCAGAGGTGATTGTTTGCTGAGCCTCGCTTTAGAGGATGAGCCTTTATTTCATGAAAGTATTTACAATAGGTTATCGTACTTAGTAAATATCGATTTTCTGTTTTGTCTTTAAAATTATTTTTATAAACTACCACCCTTCAGTTTATTTGATCTATTTCTCTTACCAGATTAAGCTTCTTCAAATATAATTTGTTTGTTTTGTTTTTGGTGCTGGGGATCGAACCCAAGGCCTTGTGCATGCAAGGCTAGCACTCTACCAACGGAGCTAGCCAGCCCCAAGCTTCTTCAAATATAATTTGCATCACATCATTCTTCTACCTCAAAACATTGGTGGCTCTTTATAGTCTGTAGAACTATTCCTAACCTTCATTTGGTCTTTAAGACCCTCCATGGTCTGGCCACGCACTTTGTATCCTCTGCTTCTCTCCAACATGTAATAGAGCACAGCCATGGCCCATGTCTGCTCTCTTCCTCCAGCCCTCCTGAGGACTTCAAGATTTTATACTGAAGAATGTCCTTAAGTAACAGCCTGTGATTCTACACCACCAGGAGACCAGTCAGCATTTCGGGAGTCTCTCCATGGTTGGGGGCTCAGTCAGCATTTCAGGAGTTCCTACAGGGTTGGGGGCTCAGTCAGGGTTCCCGGAGCACATATGTGGGAGAGAGCTCAATCAGCCTCCCATAATTCCACACAGAAGGGGTTTCTGCTAACATTCCAAGTCCACACAGATGAGGAAGCTCTGCAGATGTTCCATCATGATAAGGAAAGCAGTTCTGTGGACGTTCCATGATTTCCTACCCAGGCAGGCGGTCTGCAAACAGAACAAAACTCAAGGCACAAGAAGGGGCTCTGCAAACATCCCATGATTAACTGTTCTTCAAAATTCTATATACAAGAAGAAGAAGTTGTTTTATGACCCCCAAATTCTATCCTCAGGAAGTACTCAGGAATGTTTCGTGATTTCATAATGAGGAGGCTTTATTGTATTTCATAGTTCTACAGACAGAGACCAGCTGTGGAGACCTTTTGTCAAAGCAGATTCCACACTGGCGATCCTAAGACAGGAGAGAACTCCTCACAATGAACAACTCTGCCAAGAGGAAGGTGTTCATTTGCTCGACTCTTTTAGATCTGGGATCCCATGGTATGAACCTGGGGGACTCTGTGTGCGTTCAGGATGCGAGAGATAGGAGGCCATTCTCTAAATATGCCCCTCACCAGAGAAGCAGGCTAGCCAACAGGCCACGGCTGTACTCAAAATCTGAAAGTCTGCAAATATCCTGTGGTTTTATCCGTACGTAGAAGGGGGTTCAGACCCCATTCCAAGATCTTACACAGATGAAGGGGTCCAGCAAGATTCCTTGATTCTGCCAAGGGGAGAAAAAATCTCTGCAATATCCACTTACTCTGTATAAAGGGTTTTGGAAGCAGCCCATGATTTTAAACCCAGGAAGGTGCTTGGGGAATCCTTGGCGTTTCTGTGGCTATCAGGATCTTGGTCAGTCTGGTCTGATGAACGTTGGTGGCTGGACCGTTTCACCATCAGACTCCATAAGTCAGAGCCTGACTATGTGAACATTTCAAGGACACATAAAGACATGGGAGACCTGGAGACCAAGACTGACTCAAAAAAAAAAAAAAAAAAAACACTGTAAAATTGAAACTAACCAATGTTTAATTAAAATGTCTACAAAATGTAGTATCAATCAACTGCCTCTGGATTCAGATGATTGTATCTAATTGCACCTATTGACAACGTGAAGAGGCAATTTTCTTAGGCTTAATAGGATGTGGTAGGGACTTAAAAGTAATGCAAGGGGCCCAGGAAGATCCTGAAATGGCCCTAGAGGAGGAAGCTGCGGGCAAGTTTCCATGGGAAGTTCCCATTTTGAAGCCACCCATGGCCTCTTCTACAACCCAGTCCCTGAGAGCTGACAACCCAAAGCCAAGCCCAGTTCATTCACCACCGAGTGACTCTCAGGGAGATGGACCGAGCTCCAGATAGCACCCAGCTTCGAGGAAAGGCCATCCCTGTGGCCACAGTGGAAGCCGATTGGCCAAGGACAGTATGCTGTGGCAGGTGTCTGAAGGAATCAGATATTGTCACGGTCTCAGGAAGGAGCAACAGCTGTTTCAGCTTCTCTTTCCCTTTCCCCACAAGTGTCCCACGAGTCCCAGGGGAGGGCTCTGAGCCAGCCAGAGCATTGAAATGGGGCCAGAGCGGGGAATTATGGCCCAACTAAGCCCCAGGGTCACAAGCGGGAATGAAGGCTGTTGATCAAAGGCAGGGAAAGAGAATCGAGTCCAGGGTCTTAACATCCCAGAGCCCAGCCACCATCCATCAAACCCACATGACAGCGAATACAATTCTGGCCTTAGCTCGAGGTCTGTAGAGAAGAAAGCTTTTCCTCTACCCATCTGAGGCTCCTCACTGGACGCTTTAAACTAGACCAGTCAAGATAAACTAACAAGAAGCAGGAACACAAGTTCATTAACGTGGGCATCCATCACGTGTACGCAGGAGCTCCCAGTGCTGTTGACCTCAGGGGTGAGTGGAACTTGGGCTTCAGTGACAACATGTGCTAAACATAGAACAAAGGGCTTGGGGGCTACTGGGGGGGTGAGGGGAGGCAATTTAAAGGAAAGTGACTAAATTTCCTCTATCGATGTAAATTTCCTCTACAAAAGAAAAATGTGGTTCCTATTTTTAAGCTTTTCTGATGGTTCTCAGTGACCTTTAACTCAGAATATCCATATGCCAAAGAAGCACATTTCAAGTGGCGTATTCTGGTACCCCCCAGGCCCGAGGATGGAAAGAGGCGATCACTGTTGCTTCTCAAGTTGTTAAACCATGCGCCCTTTTATGGAATATAAGAGCATCTTACAGATTCCTCTGGCATCATTAATGCGATTTTATTGTCTAGCCAGGGTTATGCTAAATTGCCCAGGAGAGTCTTGAACTTACCTCCTGCCTGGGCCTCCCAAGTAGCTGGGATTATAGGCACACACACCACCAAGCCCACCACATTATACTTTTAAAAATTTTGTCTTCAAAAGCTCTGAGATGATTTAAGGAAGGCAAATCCAGAATATCTTTAAATTAACTGAGACAGAAAGAAATTTGTTTGTTTTTGTTTGTTCGTGGTGCTGGAGCTAAGCAAGTGCTATACCCCTGAGCTGTACCCCACTCCAAGAAAGGAATTTCTTAAACCAGGCACAAAGAACATAAACTATGAGGGGAAGAATAGTACACTTGCCTACATCAGAGTTCAATATTCCAGCCAGGTGAGGTGGCACAAGTCTGTAACAGCTACTCAGGAGGCTGAGGCAGGAGAATCGCAAGTTCAAGGCCAGCCTGGGTAATTTAGGGAGACTCTGTCCCAAAATAAAAAATATAAAAAGAGCTGGGATGTTGTTCGGTGGTAAAGCACTCATAGATTCAATCTCCAGTACCTACCCCTTCCAAAGAGAGAGAGAGAGAGAGAGAGAGAGAGAGAGAGAGAGAGAGAGAGAGATATGAAGAGAAAGCATCAGTCCAATCACAAATAATAAAGGATTTCAAAAGGCATTTTGTTGAGACTAGGAAACCCAAAGGGCTCATCATCGTATAAAAAGTTGCTACCACTCAGAAGTATTCAGAGAAATGTGCTTAAAAACATAATGAGATACCAGCTCACATCTAGAGATTGACAGAAACTCTGCTTCTAGAAATGTGCTCCAAAGAAACTCTGGCCAAGTGAGCAGAGAAGAGCCATAGAGGGCTGCCCCCCCTCCCCACCCCACCCCACCCCCACCCCCACCCCCCCTTCCCTGCACAGGGTTGAGCTCGGCAGTAAAAACTGCAGGCAGCTGAAATCCCATCCCTGGGGAATGGTGAATGAAATATGGGTTGGTCACTTGGTGGCACACCACGCAGCAGTTACAATGAATGAATTAGAACTTCCTGTGTGTCGGTAATTGATATTTATAATGTTATGAGAAAAGAGGGGGCTCAAAACGAGACATGAGATGCACAGCAGGGTGACATTGGCTGGCCTGGCACACACCAACAATGAAACCATCAATATTAGAGAAAAAAAATGAAAGAAGGCCCAGCCCTAGCCTTGCCTGGCTTGCCTGCCTGCACCTCTTCCACACCTTGTTCACACAGCGATGCTGTGCACAAAGGAAAGCAGGGCCTGGGTTGGGAGGCAGTTCAGGGGTAGAGCTCATGCTTACCATGCCAGGGCTGCCGCAACCCCAGCAGGACACCAGAAACTAAAGTAAAAAGTATCAAAAAATTAGAACCTTCCTGCCCTGCTGGGGGGAAATGTAACAACATCATGGAGCTACTTTGGAAAATAAACTAGTGCTTGTCAAACAGTTAAAATCAGCTACCCTGACTGCCATTCTGCTCCAAGGTGTAGACCCAAGAGAAATGGAAACTCACGTCCACAGAAAAACCATACATGAGAGTTGAGAGTAGCATTGGATATCACAGCCAAAAAGTGGAAGCAAGTCAAATATCTATTGACTTCAGGCACCGTGGCCGAGGCCTGTGATCCCAGCGACTCAGGAGGCTGAGGCAGGAGGATTGAAAGTTCAAAGCCAGCCTCAGCAAAAAGCAAGGTGCTAAGCAACTCAGTGAGACCCTGTCTCTAAATAAAATACAAAATAGGGCTGGGGGTGTGGCTCAGTGGTCGGGGTGCCCCTGAGTTCAATCCCTAGTACCAAAAAACAAAACAAAAACATAAAACATAAAACCAAATATCCATTGACTGATGAACAGATAAATGTGTTATGTCAGTGTAAAGGAATAATATTCAGCCAAAAAGAAAAAGAAAGAAAGAAAAAAAGAAGAAGAAAAAGAAAGAAAGAAAGAAAGAAAAGAAAAGAAAGAAAGAAAGAAAGAAAGAAAGAAAGAAAGAAAGAAAGAAAGAAAGAAAGAAAGAAAGAACTGACACATGCTACTATGGGAATGATCTTGGAAGCTTTATGCTGGGTGAAAGAAGACACAGATTGTGTGAGTCCATTTAAGGCAATGTACAGAATCTGCAAATCTATAGATAGTAGTCGTCTAGGGATGGGGGATGCAGGGAGGTGGGGGGGGCTGCTAACGGGTGTGGGGTTTCTTGGGGGGGGGTGATGCAAATGTTCTAAACTTGATTGATCTAAACTTGATGGTGGTTGCACAACTCTGTGAATTCACTAAAAAGCATTGAATCCTATGTTTATTTATTTTTTAATTGTATATTTTAAATGGATTCATTGTATGCTATGGGTAATGTTTCTCAATAACATTTATATATATATATATATATATGTGTGTGTGTGTGTGTGTATGTGTGTGTGTATAGATAGAGAAAAAGAGAGAGATTGTGTGTGTTAAATCCAGTTTAAATAAATCAACTTCAACACTTATGTTTTAGTTGTTGATGGATCTTTATTTTATTTGCTTATTTATGTGTGGTGCTATGAACCGAACCCAGTGCCTCACACGTATAAGGCAAGTGCGCTATTGCTGAGCTTCAACTCCTGCCCCATCCCACACTTATTTTTTATTGAACTGACTCCCATCTCTACAAGTCTCTCATGACACACACACACACACACACACACACACACACACACACACACACACAGCTAACCACTATTGTTCATTTCTCTTTTTTAAATTTCTTTTTAGTTGTTGGTGGACACAATATCTTTATTTCATTTTTTTAATGTGGTGCTAAGTTTCGAACCCAATGCTCACATGTGCTAAGTGAGCACTCTACCACTGAGCCACAGCCCCACCCCACTATTGTTCATTTCTTGTGGATTTTTCCAGAGTTTTCATGCATATAAAAGTAAATATAAGAGCTGGGGCTGGGGCTCAGCAGTAGAGCTCTCACCTAGCACGTGTGAGGCCCTGGGCTCCATCCTCAGCACCACATAAAAATAAATAAATAAAATAAAGGTATTGTGTCCAACTACAACTAAAAAATGAATATTTTTTAAAAAAGTAAATATAAATATAGATTCTCCTCTCTCACCCTGGTACACAAGAAGCATCATCTTGCTTTGCCCTTCCTATAATGTGCCAGTGCATTTACACTTTCCTGATTCCTCTTATAGCCATGTAGCATTCAATTTTATGGATAAACTGTAATTTGTTTAACTAGTCTTGGGATAGACATTTGGGTTGTTCCAAACTCTGTTCTGGTGCTGGGGATAGAACTGGTGGCCTAGTGCTCTACAGCAGAGCTATACCCCCAGCCTCTACTCCACCCCCAGCTTCTAACCTACCCCCAGCCTCTAACCCACCCCAAGCCTCTACCCCACCTCTTTTTACCTTAACAATGTTACAAAGCATAGCTGTTCTATGCTTTGTAGCATATCCTGCAGGATAAATGACCAGAAATGGACTTTCTGAATCAACAGGTGCATCTCCGTAGTGGTGATTGACACTGCCAGATGGTGCCACACTGGCCCTACCATGCACGTCCCCAGCAGCAAAGTGCGTGGTGCCTGATTTCACCAGCCTCGCTGAGGGAGGCAGCGTCTCTGTAGTTTAGTTTGCATTTCGTTTTCTGTGAGCATTCTTTCGACATGTTCAGGAGCCATGTGTATTTTTCTGGTCATTCTCTCTGTCGCTTCCCCACTGGATGCACACTTTTCTTTCTATTTCTGAAAAGAAGATGCTCTCTACTAGGAGAACTCAGCCTTTTGTAGTGAGCGGATGGTGCTCCTCCGTCCCTGTACTTGGGTTTCTTGGCCTGCCTAGCTCCTCTTTCCTGTTCCCTGTGTGGCTCAAGCGGTAGCGAGCTCACCTGGCATGCGTGCGGCCCGGGTTCAATCCTCAGCACCACATACAAACAACGATGTTGTGTCCACCGAGAACTAAGAAATAAATATTAAAAAAAAAAGAATTCCCTTCCTCAGGACTGGCACAGTCCTCTCATGTGGAGTGTGACTGAGGCTGCTGGGATGGGTGAGTGGACCAGCTGCCAGGGTGAAGGTGTGGAGGGACTGCAGGGGCCTCCCATCTGAGCAGGGCTGAGAGCTGGAGCCACCAGGAAGCCACCTGGATACCTGTCGGAAATAATAATAAGTAATAACGACCCACTAAGTTGCTGAGGCTTGCTAAAAACTTGCCTCTTGCCTCAGCCTCCCAAGTAGCTGGGATCACAGGTGTGCACCACCCCACACACTTTAAATGCATGCCCTCAGTCCCCATGGTGATAGGAGATAGGTATCTACTATCTTCCTTTGCAGGATATTGATTGAGCAGATTAGCAATAATGGATCTCTTCCTTCATTTACTCATGCAGTCGTTCCCTCACACGGTGAACAGTGAATGATGACTGAATGCCAGTGGTGCTAAGCGCCAGGTGCATTATATGTTGAAACAAAAATAGGCCTGCCTTCATGAAGGTTGCAGTCAAGTGTTAGAGATCCTGACGGATAAGTGGTCATTAATTAGGCAAAGAGAGGGAGGGAAAAGCATTCCCGGTAGAGGGAACATCATATGCGAAGGCCCAGTGAGAGGAGGGGGCGTGGGAGTGGGAGCAATGGGAGCAGACTGATTGATGGATTGCCAGGAGGCAGAGAGCCCAACAGTTCAGACCTACCAAGTCTCCGACTGTGTTGGTCAGCTTTCTGTCACTGCAACAAATAACTGGGATGACTGGCTTATAAAGGGAAAAGGTTTGTTTTGGTCACAGTTTTGGAGGTTCAGTTCATGATCAGTGGGCTCAGCTGTTGAGGCGGCGCATCATGATGGAGGCCGATGCTGGAGCAGAACCCTAACCTCAGGGCTAGGAAGTGAAAAACAGGAGAAGAGGGCAGAGCTGGGCCCGCAGTCCCCTTCAAGGGCATGCCCAGGGACCAGAGGCCTCCCGCGAGGCTCGAGCTCACAAAGTTTCAGTCACCCACACCTTCACCACGCCAGGGACCAGGACTTTAACACCTAGGCCTTGGGGAGACGTTCCAGTCTGAAGGACAGCGCTGACACTTCCAGCCATCCTGCAAGACAGCTGCTGCAGAGGAGCAAACCCAAACACAGAGGGGTAAATAACCTCCCCAAAGACACACAGCACTACCATCAGTGACGTGACAATGGAGCTGGGGTAGGACCCAGACCTCTCTGGAGTCCTAAGCAGCTCTCGTCCTTAAGTGAAAGTGAGAAACTAATGTGACTCCTTTTTTGAAAATAAATAACAGCAGCTTGTACCCAAGGCCTGTCCTGAGGAAGGGGGGGCATGATCCTTGTCCTTGGAAAAATCCATAGAGCTTTTCTAGGCAGATAGCCACCCTGCTGAGTTGTTTGCAGGAGAGATCTGCAGTGCCAGATGTCCCTGACTCAGGTTAGGTGAGGACCCATAGCAACCTCTTAGCAATCACCAAACAGCATGAGACAGGGAAATACCTGGGATGCCAGATGACCCCCCAGTAGTTTATGGTGGTTGATAACATGTTGGGAAACCATGTAGTTTAGCACGTACTCCCCTCATGGCCTAAACCCACCAGTTCAAAGGAATCCCCTTCTTGTACTAACCAATCACCCCACCCAACTTGTTCCCGCCAGTGAATGTGCTAATCAATGTTAAGAGTTGTTTGATTTTCCCGCAGTTTGGAATGATTTGCTGTATGTTGTTGTTATGCATAGAGTATCCCCCCAAAACCTATAAAATCTCACTGAACAAAGGACTGGGACTCACTCCCTAGGACTGCTGTGTTGGGAACGGTTGTGAGTCCAGGCTCAAGCTTGCAATAAAGACTCTTGTGTGACTGCATCGGATTCAGCTCCTGGAGGTCTAATGGGGTCCCACGAATCTGGTATTACAAAAGAAAGCAGATGTGGGGCAGATGTGTCGTCTGGGGACCACCCAGGACTATTACTTTTTTCTTTTTTTGTACTGGGGATTGAACTTCTGGACATTTACACTCTGAGCCACATCCCAGCCCTATTTTGTATTTTATTTAGAGACAGGATCTCACTGAGTTGCTTAGCACTTCACTGTTGCTGAGGTTAGCTTTGAACTTGTGATCCTCCTGCCTCAGGCTCCCAAGCGGCTGGGATTACAGGTGTGCACCACTATGCACGGCCCCCATTCAGGACTTGCAGCTTTAACCACATAGGACTTTCCATAGTGGAGGGAATGAAGAGTGCACAGTTTTCTTGGCCAAGGGAATCTTAGTGATGCTCAGTCAAAAGAGATGCCATGGGGGATGGGATCGTGGCTCAGTGGTAGAGCGCTTGCCTTGCATGTGTGAGGCCCTGGGTTCGATCCTCAGTAACACACACAAATAAATACATTAAAGGTCTATCAACAACTAAAAAATATTGAGAGAGAGAGAGAGAGAGAGAGAGAGAGAGAGAGAGAGAGCTGCCACGGTGAGACACAGAGGAATCACCCAGCAGAGGCAGAGGACAGGACTGACCCTGGGGGCCTCCTTCTAGCCAGGCCAGCTTCAGGTCAGATGGCTCTGCTGCTTCTTTATTCAAGCAGAATAAAAATTCCTAGAAAAAGTAAGTCTCCCAACTGTCCCTCCGTCCCCCATCCTCCTGCCATCTCTCTGCCCCAGAGGCCAGGCTGTTGACTAGTCTCAGGCGTATTTAGATAGATAGACAGATAGACAGATGTGTAGAGCTGGACACGATGGCACACACCTTGTAAACCCAACTACTCAGGAGGCTGAGGCAACTTCGAGGCCAGCCTGAGCAACACAGGGAGAACCCATTTCAAAATAAAAATTTTAAAAAGGGTTGGGGAAGACCCAGAGACAAACCCACATAATTACATTTGTATTAGATAAAGGCGCCAAAAACATGCATTGGAGAAAAGATAGCATCTTCAATAAATGGTGCTGGGAAAACTGGAAATCCATATGCAACAAAATGAGATTAAACCCCTATCTCTCACCATGCACAAAACTCAAAGTGGATCAAGGACCTAGGAATTAAACCAGAGACTTCAAAGTAGGCCCAATCATCAACATAAGACTCATATAGCGCAAAAATTACAATCAAGACTCAATAAATGGGATGAATTCAAACTAAAATGCTTTCTTCTCTGCAAAAGAAACAATCAGTGAGGTGAATAGGGAGCCTACAGAATGGGAGCAAATTTTCACCACACACACATCAGATAGAGCACTAACCTCTAGGATATATAAAGAACTCAAAAATCTTACCACCAAAAAAACAAATAACCCAATCAATGGGCCAAGGAATTGAACAGATACTTCTCAGAAGGTGATATACAATCAGTCAACAAATACATGAAAAAGTGTTCAACATCTCTAGCAATTAGAGAAATGCAAATCAAAACTACTTTAAGATTTTATCTCATTCCAGTCAGAATGGCAGCTATTAAGAACACAAACAACAATAAGTGTTGGTGAGGATGTGAGAAAAGGCACACTCACACATTGCTGGTGGGACTGCAAATTGGTGCAGCCAATATGGAAAGCAGTGTGGAGAATCCTTGGAAAACTGGGAATGGAACCATCATGTGACTCAGCTATCCCACTCCTAGGTCTATACCCAAAGGACTTAAAAACAGCATGCTACAAGGACACAGCCACATCCATGTTTATAGCAGCACAATTCACAATAGCTACACTGTGGAACCAACCTAGATGCTCTTTTGAGGTGAATGGATAAAGAAAATGTGGTATATATTCACAATGGAATATTACTCTGCATTAAAAGAGATTAAAATCATGACATTTTCAAGTAAATGCATGGAGTTGAATATAATGCTGCATTAAGTAAGCCAATCCCCCCCAAAAAAACAGATGCTGAATGTTTACTCTGATATAAGCAGGCTGATTCATAATGGGGTTGGAATGGGGAGCATGGGTAGATTAGATGAACTCTAGATAGGGCAAAGGGGAGAGAGGGAAAAGAAGGGATTATGGGGGTGGAAAGACAGTGGAATGAGGTGGACATCAATACTCTAAGTACATGCATGAAGACACGAATGGTGTGACTCTACATTGTGTACAACCAGAAATATGAAAAATTGTGTTATATGTGTGTAATATGAATTGTAATGCATCTTGCTATCATATGTAACAAATTAGAATAAAATTTTCAAAAAGGGTTGGGGATGTATCTCCATGGTAAAGCACCCCTGGGTTCAATCTCCAGTACTGTTAAAAAAAAGAGAGGCATCTACATGTATATGTGTGTGTAACATGCACGCGCGTGCACACACACACATATGCATATACTGCATTTGTTGGGAAGCTTTTGGCTACAAGTACAAAAACAACCTACAAATGTGTGATGGACTTCTCAGCAAGAGAGGAGATAATAGATGCCCGGATTGCCTGTCCAGAAGCTGTCTAATAGGAACCTCAATTTTTTTATTTGAACTTTTGCTTTCTGATTCCCCCAAACTGATTTTTTTTCATTTTCTAAACAACTGGTTGCTTAAGCCAAAAAAAAAAAAAAAGAAAGAAAGAAAAACCACATTCAAATCACTTTGGATTTCTCTCTTTCACTCACTTTTCACATCCGATCACTCAGCTGGCCCAGCTTTCCTGCAAATGTGGAAGTAGATCAACCCTAAAGAAACGAAGCTTACAAGCTTACGCCAGGACTTCAACTGGTGAGAGCTGCCAAAGCCCTAGCCAAGTGTCCTCAGGGTCATAGGCTCCCCCAGCCCCCCATAGAGGTAAGGTCCTGCAGCTGCAAGCAGACCACTCCCCGACTGCCCCGCACTCCCAGGACAGGTGTCAGGTGGCACTGGGGGGCCATGGGCAGTGTCACCTAAGGGGAAGCTGAAGTGGGGAATCCATCTCATTCAGTTCCGTGGGAGGGGATCATGTCGCTCACGATCTCTTCGGTATTGTTCATTGTCCTGGTGTAGAGGTGACTTGCAGAACACTCCTGCTGCACATGGTGCTCACTCACCCAGTGTCAGGATTCACAAGTCTCACTGCTACGATGGCCAGAGCAAAGGAAGGACAGAATCTGGTTCTCTGGATTTACATGCCCCTGAGTGCATCCATGGGGACTCCTTGACAGCCCAAGTACTTATGTGGAAATCATGCACATATAGGTCACGTGTGGCTCTGTGCCTGCTGCCCAGAGCATCCCAACAGCACTCACAGACCCCAAAAGTGTTCGGGGAAGGAGATGTACAGCTGGGCGTGCCTCTGAAGAGGGGGACATCAGTCCCCGAGAGGGACCAACTTATTTTTCCTACATATTTTTATTGTCCTTGAATTTTGTTTATCTTGGGCCAGTTTTCACCATTTCAAAACTAGGTAATAAAACTTCAAAAGACAGTGGAACGATTGGGTTTTACATTTCTTTTAAGTGTGTGAAAGAAATCCATTCAATCTGGCAAGACTGGCTCTTGCTGAAATAGCCTCAGAAACCTGGGAAAGTAAGAAGGCAGTGTCCTTGGCAGGTTCACTCACCAAGGGGTGGAGACAATGACGTGGCACTTGCATCTCAGAATCAAGGGACATTCAGAATTCTTTCTGCCTGCTCCTTACCTCCCATCCCATAGACTCCCCCAGCCCAGCCTGACATTTCAAAGGATTTCCAGGACGGGACCTGGCGCCACTGCACCTCCCCAAGGGTCTGAATGCCTACTTTCAATGTGACAGGCGGGACTCCTCTTCAAAGGCTGTAGAGAAAATGTGACCAGCAGCTAAGGGACCTCAAAGACAGTGTTGTCAGTTGTTTTACAAGTCAGGAGGCACAGGTCCTGGGAGGAGGAAGGGCTTTGTCAAGGTCACTCAGAGTTCATTGGTGGCAGGATAGGAGTCACCAAGCCTTTTCCTGCTCAAAGTGCCTCCCTGATCCTCAGAATGGGGGCACCAGGCGATCCCCTAAGAAAAAGGAACTAGACACCCATGGAGTCAGCCCACCCAAGTTCAAGTTCTCAGTCATCCATCTCCTAGTTTGGTGGCTTTGGGCAAATTGCATCATGACAAAAGAAAAACAAGATTCATGTCAGGACTGTTTCCTTGTCAGGAGCCTGTTTCCTTGTCTACAAAATAAAGATCTCGTAGGGCTGGCCTAAGGGTTGTCATGAGGATTGGTATCACAAGTCCATAATCTTTGGGCAGAAGTCATTGTTTCCAAATTTAGACATGTTTAGATTTCAGAGGGGGGGGTGAGGTTTATGATCCTACCGTGTTCCATCACCATTTCTGTGACTCGTGATTATTCAAACTAGGGCTCCACGAGAGTCCAAGTAGCCTCAGAGCAGCCCGGGATTTGTCCTAGAATGAGTCGTAGCATCAGACTTGGTGGAAGCTGTTGGTTTTCATAGTCTTTTTTGGGCTTCAGAATTGAGGGATTGTAATAAAAAATGACAGCCGATCTTCACTGTGCGGTTCCCTGGAGCTTGGCACCTCGTGGGTGAACTTGCTGAATCCACAGAACAAACCCACGTAGTGGATCCTAGTGCAGCCCCCACGAGGCAGGAGAACCCGCGAGCAGGGCCAAGGGATGCACCTGGGCAGCATGGGGTTAAGTGAGATCATGATGTGAACTGCCAGTGACAGCACCCAGCCCATGAGGACAGCGCCACAAACCCTGGCTGTCATTCCCCTTGTTCAGCATCCATTTATGTTAAAAACATTAGAAAAACTAAGGATAACAGGAACTTACCTTGACATTGTAAAAGCTATCTATGCTAAGCCTCAGGCTAGCATTATTCTGAATGGAGAAAAGTTGAAGGCATTCCCTCTAAAATCTGGAACAAGACAGGGATGCCTTCTATCGCCACTCCTATTTAATTTAGTCCTTGAAATATTAGCCAGAGCAATTAGACAGACAAAATAAATTAAAGGCATAAAAATAGGAAAAGAAGAACTTAAATTATCACTATTTGCGGGCGACATGATTCTATACCTAGAAGACCCAAAAGGGTCTACAAAGAAACTACTAGAACTAATAAATGAATTAAGCAAAGTGGCAGGATATAAAATCAACATGCATAAATCAAAGGCATTTCTGTATATCAGCGACAAAAGTTCTGAAACGGAAATGAGGAAAAACACTCCATTTACAATATCCTCAAAAAAATAAAATACTTGGGAATCAACCTAACAAAAGAGGTGAAAGATTTATACAATGAAAACTACAGAACCCTAAAGAGAGAAGTAGAAGAAGATCTTAGAAGATGGAAAAATATACCCTGTACATGGACAGAACTAACATCATCAAAATGGCGATATTACCAAAAGTTCTCTATAGGTTTAATGCAATGCCAATCAAAATCCCAACGGCATTTCTTGTAGAAATAGATAAAGCAATCATGAAATTCATATGGAAAAATAAAAGACCCAGAATAGCAAAAGCAATTCTAAGCAGGAAGTGTGAATCATGCGGTATAGCGATACCAGATTTCAAACTATATTACAGAGCAACAGTGACAAAAACAGCATGGTACTGGTACCAAAACAGGCGGGTGGACCAATGGTATAGAATAGAGGACACAGAGACTAATCCACAAAGTTACAAATATCTTATATTTGATAAAGGGGCTAAAAGCATGCAATGGAGGAAAGATAGCATCTTCAACAAATGGTGTTGGGAAAACTGGAAATCCATATGCAACAAAATGAAACTGAATCCCTTTCTCTTGACATTCACAAAAGTTAACTCAAAATGGATCAAGGAGCTTGATATCAAATCAGAGACTCTGATCTGATAGAAGAAAAAGTTGGCTCCGATCTACATATTGTGGGGTCGGGCTCCAAATTCCTTAATAGGACACCCATAGCACAAGATTTAATAACAAGAATCAACAAATGGGACTTACTTAAACTAAAAAGTTTTTTTCTCAGCAAGAGAAACAATAAGAGAGGTAAATAGGGAGCCTAAATCCTGGGAACAAATTTTTACTTCTCACACTTCAGATAGAGCCCTAATATCCAGAGTATACAAAAAACTCAAAAAATTAGACAATAAGATAACAAATAACCCAATCAACAAATGGGCCAAGGACCTGAACAGACACTTCTCAGAGGAGGATATACAATCAATCAACAAGTACATGAAAAAATGCTCACCATCTCTAGCAGTCAGAGAAATGCAAATCAAAACCACCCTAAGACACCATCTCACTCCAGTAAGATTGGCAGCCACCATGAAGTCAAACAACAACAAGTGCTGGTGAGGATGTGGAGAAAAGGGTACACTTGTACATTGCTGGTGGGACTGCAAATTGGTGCGGCCAATTTGGAAAGCAGTATGGAGATTCCTGGGAAAGCTGGGAATGGAACCACCATTTGACCCTGCTATTGCCCTTCTTGGACTATTCCCTGCAGACCTTAAAAGAGCATGCTACAGGGATGCTGCTACATCGATGTTCATAGCAGCAGCACAATTCACAACAACTAGACTGTGGAACCAACCCAGATGCCCTTCAATAGATGAATGGATAAAAAAAATGTGGCATTTATACACCATGGAATATTACGCAGCACTAAAAAATGACAAAATCATGGAATTTGCAGGGAAATCGATGGCACTAGAACAGATTATGCTTAGTGAAGCTAGCCAATCCCTAAAAAACAAATACCAAATATCTTCTTCGATATAATGAGAACAACTATGAACAGAGCAGGGAGGAAGAGCAGGAAGAAAAGATTAACATTAAACAGAGACATGAGATGGGAGGGAAAGGGAGAGAAAAGGGAAATTGCATGGAAATGAAAGGAGACCCTCATTGCTATACAAAATTACATATAAGAGGTTGTGAGGGGAATGGGAAAATAAACAAGGAGAGAAATGAATTACAGTAGATGGGGTAGAGAGAGAAGATGGGAGGGGAGGGGAGGGAGGATAGTAGGGAATAGGAAAGGTAGCAGAATACAACAATTACTAATATGGCATTATGTAAAATTGTGGATGTGTAAACGACGTGATTCTGCAATCTGCATTTGGGGTAAAATTGGGAGTTCATAACCCACTTCAATCTAATGTATGAAATATGATATGTCAAGAGCTTTGTAATGTTGTGAACAACCAATAAAAAAACAGAAAAAAAACTCTTCTGTGTTTCACATTCAATTGTTTTATTTCATTCATTGATTCATATAATAAATATCGTTTGAGCAAAACCTCATATTTGGTCATGACCAGAGAAAGCTGGACTTTAGAGAGGAGGGCTGCAAGAAAGTCATGAGATCCAGGAAGAGCAGCAGTGAACACTCACATGGTGTGTCTGAGTAGGCTGGGGCGGGGGGAATCTCTTGGCTTAAGTATTAAAACTAACATTAATTGTTTTTCAGATGTGGGAAGGGAAGCCACACCACAGAGGCTTATGTCATGCAATAGTAAGTAAGTCTTGGGCTCTAAATTCTAAGTACTTTGGCTTTAACAGGCCATGCTAAAACAGGATTCTATAAAACTGCACTTTTCATCCTGATTTTAGCTTGAGAGCCCATGGTCACAGGTCCTCTGCACTTCCACAAGTGACACCCTAACTATTTCACTAAGGTTCAGATCTGTGGGTCCCTGCTGTTACAAGATTTTCCCCTTCAGAATTATAGGGAGGTTCAGAAACTTGGTCCATGCACTGGGACAAAGAAAGTGCCTTGGGCATCTGGGGAAAGTTGCCCTTTGCCGACCTCATGGAAGCATTTTGCATTGTTGCTGAATGTGTGTCCTCCTTCTGGACACCAGGCTGGAGGAGGTAGGGAGGAAAAGGGTATGGGTTCCCTGCCAGTAGCGCTTTGGCTCTTCTGTCTGGGAGAACATTCTCCCTAGACACTAATGCCCAAATCTTACTGGACAGAGTAAGCCAATGACCCTCACTTGTTACAGAGGGGCTGGCCTTACCATTCTGCCTCTAATCCAGGGAGGCAAGGAACAGGCAGGAGTAAGTGGCTTTGGAAAGCCCCATCCTTTTTTTGCTGCAGCAGCTTGCCATTAGGGTTTGGGAAGGCACCATATGAGGCCAATCTATCTATCCCAGAGGTAGACAAATTGAGAATGAGGATCTCAGAAAACAAAAAATTCAACTTAAAATAATGCATTATATTTTGAACACTGAATGCTTGACAGTACATTTCATATCTCATCTCCTGGTACTTGCAAATGCTAGTCAACACTCAGAGGGAAAATTCATGTTTCTCATGTCAAATATCCTTGCAGCTCACATCTCCTCCTGTTGTGAACAGTTAAACTGATCCCTATGAGGACAGTCTGCTCACACTATAATCTTCTGTGACACTAAACCTTAATCTGTCTTAAAATTTTCTATTGTTTTTCACTAAAATATTCTCCTGGAACTTTTAAGTGCACATTCATTTCCATGGATGAGGATAAATTGCATGATCAGAGGTCCTCCAGCCAATGCTGACGTGCCTGCCCAGCCCAAGTCCAAGGTAATCACTCAGATTACTTGTTGCCATCTATCTAGCTAATTCAATGTCACTATTCTTCCTCTGGTCTAAGAGAATTTACCCTTTCCTAAAATGAGCTTTATCTCATATTAAGATATGAGGGGGGATAGCCCATGTGGGGGAAGTTGGCATCACTGAGGCCCACCCTTCTGCTGCCAGGCTTCCAATAAAGGGGCCATCAAAGCCTTGCATTAGAAGAGAAAGCCCACTTTTAAAAAGTGGCTGCAACCTGCTACTTAATAAATGAAAATCATGATGATTTGACTTTGCAAATGGTGGCCTTCTCTAAATACCCTGTTCTGCCTTCAAGTTTATCCTCCAACCCCACCACTGACCTATTCTTGGCCTAAATCTTACTTGCCATCCAAATGACAGTTTTGTTGTCACATCCTTCTGCAGGCCTTCTCTGTCCCCGTGGCTGGAACCCCCACTCATCCGGAGCATCCTGTAGAGTAGATACAGCTGTACCTCTTTCAAGTACAAATGGAATGTAAGCAGCCTGTGACCAGAGGTCTCTGTAGCCAAGTGCAGAAAAGCAGAAGGGAGAAGGGAAAATCAGTTTTAACAATACATCTTGTCTGACCAAACAGCGTTGGCCCTCCATACTTGTGGTTTCTGCAACTAAGTTAGGATTAAAAAATATTCAGGGAAAAAATGGCATATTTATTGAACATGTGCAGATTTTTTTCTTATTATTATTCCCTAATCAATGCAATATAATATGTAAATATATAATAACATAATATTAATTTATAATGGGTATTATAAATCTAAAGGAAATTTAAACATACAGGAGGATATGCATAGTTTATGTCCAAATACTTTTATATAAAAGATAGAAGCATTCCCAGATTTTTAGTTTGGGATGAGTCCTGGAGCCAATCTCCTTCAGATACAGAGGGATGACTATATTCAAAGTAATGTGATTGGATACAATCAGCATGAAAAAATAGCACTGGGAATTTTACATCCTTTGTGTAATTCCAGTGAGTGTTTTATACTCATAGCATATCTCAGTTAACACTATTTAACACTACTCAGTTAACACTACTTCAGGTGCTGGGCAGCTACATATGGTCCATGGCACCTGTACCACATGGCCTACTTGGAGTACATTTGTGCTTCTAACCCACTACCCTCAAGAGTGGGGTTAGACTTATCCTTCACTACTGTACCTCTAACAGCTTCCTAAAGCCGCTGCTCAGCCGCGGGGGCGACGGGGTCGGGTGGCGAGCGAGCGCGCGGGTCTTTTGCGATGGTGCCGGCGGCGCTGGTCCCGCCCCTCCGCCCCTGTGCGACCGCCCGCTCCGCCCCCGTCGCTGCGCTGGCCCCGGGCCGCGCGGCCCCGCCCACTTCATGTGGCCCGGCCCGCCGCGGCTGTCGGCTGGGATAGGCGAGGCGGCGGTGGCGGCCCGCGAGGCTCGGGAGGCGGCGGCCGAGGCCCAGGCGGCGGCGCACGGGAGCCGCAGGAGCAGGCCCGGCCCTCGAGCGGCCGCCCGGCTGCAGCATGTGCGCCCGCCGGGGGCTGCTGTGGCTGCCGCGCCGCTCGCCGCTCGCCACGCTCTTCTTCTTCTCGCTCTCGTCCTCGCTGCTCTACTCCGTCTACGTGGCGCCCGGCAAAGGTAGGAGGGGGCCTCCGGGGACCCGACCCCGACCCGAGCCGGCGCGCCTGAGGCCGCCGCACCTTCCCGCCCGTTGCACCGGGCCCCGGGGCCCCGCCCGCCGCGCCGCGGACCCCTTCCCCCCCCCCCCCCGCGCCGCGGACCCCTTCCCCCCCCCCCCCCGCGCCGCGGACCCCTTCCCCCCCCCCCGCGCCGCGGACCCCTTCCCCGCCCCCCGCGCCGCGGACCCCTTCCCCCCCCCCCCGCGCCGCGGACCCCTTCCCCCCCCCCCGCGCCGCGGACCCCTTCCCCCCCCCCCCCCCCGCCCCGGCGCGGCTCCCGGCATTCGGCGCACCGACCTGGCGCCGGCGGCAGCGCCCCGCCGCCCGCGCATCCTGCCCCGGCGCCGGAGCCCCCTGCCCGCCCGAGCCGCGCTCCCGCGCCGGGTCTCCGGTTCCCCGGTCCCCGGGTCCCGCCGACCCCTGGCCCGCCCGCGCTGCCCACTCCCCCGCAGCGTCGTACCGCCTCTGGCCCCCGAGTCCGAGCCCAGGGAAGCGGGGTATCCGCGCCCTCCTTTCTTCCACTCGCCGGCTCCCAGCCTTGCGGGCGGGGAGGAGGCGGCTCCTCGTGTCAGCCAGCCGGTGCCTGCTTTGGGGACCGAGGGGAAGTTTGAATTGGCCCCAGAGGAGGGACTGTGAGTAGGGTCTCCGGGAACCGCTGCCAGGTGGAAGTGGCGGGAGCGTGGTGAAGTCAGGGAAGGGGACTGGTTCTTCTCAGAGGCTCGTCCTCCAAGGAAGACAGCCCCGAGGAGCGCACCCCGCCCGCACGCACTGTGAGAACCCAGCAAGCGGAGGACAGAGGACATCCAGGTCAAACCTGGATCCCAGCCCCTGCCCGGGATGACCTTGGGCAGGTGACCGAGCCTCAGCTTTTCTTCTCTGTAAAATGGGGGTACAAACCCCAACCCATAAAGATTTAAGGGTGGAAGTAGGTAAATGCTTTTTAAAGCTATTATCACTATACCTGGTGCATGAGAGTTTTCAAAATAAGTAAAAACATTGATTATGTGTAAGTTTCAGAAAAGAAGGGAGTAGGTGGAAGATTTAAAGAATATCTTTACCTGTCTTGGCATCACCATGGAACTCAGATAAAACCTCAGTATTGGGCGAAAAATGAGCAGAAGATGCTGTTGGGGGGTGAGGCAAGGACACTAAATTCTGCTAAAAAATTCTGATTATTTGGGTGTCAGAGATGATGGTTTAGCTATAGGGAAAATGCCTTTTAGTATTGTAGTAGTAATGAGTGCCATTGTCTGTTGACTGCCAATACTGAACTAGCAGAACAGAGAAATTTCCAGATAGAGTAGGAGATTCTCTCCTGATTATTTAAAGAAGCATATTTTCCCTTGATGGTTAATATTGATGTTTGGTACTGTGAACTGGATCTGGGAAGCTGGAACAGGCAGCATGAGATTACCCTAACCATTTATTTACCCAGTGTAAATGCATCCCTCTAGGGAGGTAGAATATGTGGCTTGTTGGCAATGAATGATTAGATGGTAAAAAGATAGGGATTCTGGCAGAGCAAGAATAGATGACTAATTAGTGGAATTAATTGAGAAAATAATTCATTAGCATACTGGATATTAGATTTCTTAAAAGTGGATCCAAAGTGATGGGTTTGGACCCAGAGGCAGTGGTAGAGCCATTCTCCCCCTCCATTTGTGAAAGTGACAGGTATTTCTGGTCTGGTTCCATAAGTCAGCTGTATCTAAAGGGGAGACTGTGTCCCATGGAGGAGATAATCACCCTTTTGATTGGAAAGGTTTGGAGCCAAATTCTTCTACAGAGTTGAAAATTAGGATTAAAAATCCAAGGTCAAATATTTTCTCTGATCTGTAGAAGCTAAGCCACAATGGGAGAGGGGGGTGAGGGGGAAACTAGAAGTTCTGTAGATCAGACAGAGCCCACGGATGAGCTGCCAATTAGCAGTGCATCCAGTCCCTGCAGGATAGCAAGTCCTGTCAAGGAAACTGGACACGGTAGGCCTGTCCCTTCCTATCCTGTAGGCCCAGGGCTCCCCTCTCCCACCCAGGTTCTGGAGGGGCCCAAGGGACAGAATCTTTATGTCCAGGTGGAGGACCCCGTGGCTGTGCAGATAGTGCAGTCCCTCCACCAGCTGCTGGAGGTAGACCTTGACCTGTGGCAAATGCTGTGCTCAGGGAGGGGCCGCGGCCCTCCACCTTGACTCATCCTGCTTGAGTGCCCCAGTCTAGCACCTGGGACAAGCCCAAAGGGGTTGAGGAGAGGTAGCACCCTGAGCCCTAAGTGCCAAAGGGTAGGTGGCACTCTGAGCCCTAAGTGCCAAAGCCAGAGAAATCCCCAGGAACAAGCAAGGTGTTCAGGAAGCCAGGCAGTGCAGCTGGGCACAGAGCCTGGGTAGCCACGGGGGCCTGGGATCCAGAGAGGCGGGGCCTGGGCCACATTTGGGGCAGCTGTGTCTGGGTGGGGCTGGGACCCGCATGCAGCTCAGGCCAGTGGCAGGCAGGTGCAGGGTCACCTCGGCTTCTGTTACCACTCTCTTCTTGAAGAGGCGATCCAGCAGCTCCTCTGATGAGCACCTAGGGCCTGGTCAAGGAAAGCAGCTGAGGCTGGAACCCACCAGGAGGTGGCCAGGACAGGGTTCCTGTGGTCTCAAGGGTGGGGTACTGGTGCTCAGGTTGAGGGGAGGTGCCATGGGCCCCTGGAACCCCAGACAGCATCCAGCCCAGATGAGGGGGGCTGCCTAGGGACTGAGGCCACAGGGCAGTGGTAGGGTGGGGGCACCTGGCCTGTCTGCACAAATCCCTCCTCAGGGGAGAGACAAGAACACAGGAGCAGATCCAGCCACAAGGCCCTCCACACTGAGACCCCAGTCAGGGACCTATGGGCAGTGGGCAAAGACCTGGAGTAACCTGTGTAGGATACACCTCGCCTGACATCTGAGAGGTCACCCATGGGAGGAGACCCCTGGCCATCTCCACCGAGGACATCTGGACCCTCAGGAGCAGCTCAACCACTGACCCTGCCTGGTGACCCCCATGGACAACCCTCAGAGAGAAAGAACCCCCTGCCCAATACCATCAGGAGTGTCAGGAACAGGGCTGCTTGTCACACAGCATTGGCCACAGGAAGGTGGGCTGAGGCCATCACAACCTGCCAGGCCCAGGGAGCATATGCTCCTCCAATCCCCAGCCTGGTGGCCACTGTACCCCTCCTCAAACCCCAAGGGGTCAGGAGAAGAAAGGATACAGTTCCAAAATGAGGATGAGGGTCTTCCGGGTCTCAAACTGGTCCAGCAGCCCAGTGACCAGCGGGTGGCTGACCGTGGCCAGGATATCTCGCTCCTGGTACACCTGGGCCCGAGTTCTGCTCCGCAGGGGGATGAACTTGGCAGCACAGAATACCTTATTTCCTTTGTGCTGTACCCTTTTTACAAAGCCAAACACGCCTCTGGGGAGGAGGGAGGGGGATCAGGATGGTGACGCTGTGCCACAGGTCCTGGGCATCCCCGGGGCCAGAAGGGCTGGAGTGTACCTGCCAATCTCCTCCTTGACCTCGTAGAAGGAGTGCAGCTTCCTTCAATGGCTCTGCTCTTCTGAATCTGGCTCACTGTCTCCTGTGGTCAGCACAGAAGGTAGTTAGGACGGCAAAGGCACTGCCCTGGCCCTCGTCCCCAGTACTGTGGAGCTGGCAAGCTGTTCCCTGGGCCTGGGTCTGTGGCCCATGGGAACCTTGAGCTGGGGTCCCTGTGGGGACTGGGGATGCCATGTGGAGACCGAGCGGCCCTGGGCCTGGGAGGCTGTGCGGCTTACCCCCATGGACCAGCAGTTCTGCCTTGCAGAGCATCTGGCCAGCAGCATTGTGTGCGAGACAGGTGTAGACGCCTGCATCTTGCTGGGCCACATCCTTCAGTAGCAGGCAGTGAGTGGTGCCATCCTTCTGCTGGCTCAGCCGGGCACTGTCCTCCATTTGGACACCGTCCTGAAACACCAGCAGGCCAGGACGCCATCAGCCCATCCCAGCATCAGGCCCACCTGCCCTTCCCTGGCACCTGCTGTGTGTCGGCCCCAGGTCTAGCCCCATGCCCAGCCATGATGGGCTTGGGGATTGCAGGAGGGGCCACACAGCTAGGATTGTGTGGTGCGGTTTTCGTACACACATGCACACACAGGTGCCTCCGGCCTCTGAGGGTCCCACCCTGCCTCCTTGGGCCAGCTCTTACCTTGTACCATGTCACAGTGGGCTGTGGGTGCCCCTCAATGACAGCCTCAAACTGTGCCGTACCACTCACCTGGACCTGCACATCCTCAATGGTCACCTGCATGGTTGGGGGCCCTGGGAAGAGGTGGAAAGGGGGACATGAGGAGGGATTCCCAGGCTGCACAGCCCATACATGTGGTCAGTGAGGCTCTGAGTACACTCCAGGGCAACAGGCAACAGGGCCCCCTGGTAACTGGGAAGTTCTTCCTTCCATCCAACCACTGTCTCCCTGCTTTGCCCTCAGCTGGCCCAGCAGTCACGAGAACAGTCAAGCCAAGGCAGGCAAAACATGCTAGGGGGTGATGGCTCTCTCCAGGACTGGGTCCAGCAGACACCGGATCTGTAGTGCCTGCCTCTCCTGGAGGAGAGCTCCAGCCCCCACCCCATTGTGGCACAAGAGAAGGGGTGGGGAACCTGGGCTGAAGCATGCAGGGATCTAGCGGGCCCCTCTACCCTCCAAGCAACTGCCCCCAGCCCAGGCACTGCAGAGCCATCCTCACAGCATGCCCTGACCCCTGACCCCCATACTTGAACTTGTAGCACTGGTGTCTAATTAATTAGCAAATAGACACCAATTAATTACAGGGTCCCTGTAGCCTTGGTGGGCAGGCTGGCCAGGAAGACCAAGCTTTGACAGGAAGCCTGGAAAGGGCCCCACCCCATCCACTGGGGATGGCGTGTGACACAGCTGGAGTAGGGTGCCCAGGCTGTGGGCCTCAGGGAACTTCGGCCTGATGGAAACAGAGGTGCTGGCAGGGGCTGTGCCCACCAAAGCTTGCCCGACATGATCTCACATCTGGCTGCTCCTGAGGTGTCCTTAAAACACCTTCAGCCTAGGCAACAGGACCCTTGGTTGGCTTCTGTGAGCTGCCCTGGCAGGTTAATCCTGCCCCAGGGAGACCATGGGTCCTGATTTATATCCACTGGGTCCACCCCAGCGAGGAGCCTGGGCTTCTGACTAGCCTCTGAAGCAGGTTGTCTTGCCTGTCCCCAGGCAAACAGGGTCAGAGCTGAGCTGGGCTAGAGGACATGCAGCTGGCAGGTGGCCTGGCCACAGAACTGCTGCTGGTGTGTGTGGGGTCGTGGTGGAGGCTCCCCTGCATACAGGCATGCTTGGAGCTGTGGCATGGTGGGCACTGATGGCTGGTCTCCTTCCAGAGCTGAAAGAGCTCTTCACGTGTTTCTGATTCCGGGCTGCATCAGAGGCATGACCTCGGTCTTTCCCTTTCTTGGCCATGTTTTGGGGGCACTGTGTCTGGCCTGATGAAGGCTAGGGTCTCTGCTCTTTCTTGCCTGCTTGGGCTTTGCCACACGTATGCAAGTGCTGCCTGATGTGAGTCATAAAGACCCACATGTGTGCTTTCTTCTGGAAACTTGGTGGTAGCTTTGAAGTTGAGGTCTTTGGTTCCCTTGGAGGGAATTTGTGAGTTTGAGGTAAGGCTCCAAGTTCACTCTTTCTTAACACCATTTGTAAAAGACTATTTTCTTCCATTTTATTGTCTAAGAAATCTTGTAAAGTCCCCCAATTTTACCTGAATGTCACTGAGAACGTGGCAAGAAGGGCCAGGGATCTCGGGTCCTTGGCTAAGGTGCAGCTGCCATTCAGCTCCCACTGGCCCCAGGCCCAGAGCCCCACCTCCCAACCATCCTGCTGGGGTAGCGTCTCAGCATGGGCACTCTGGGGACTCTTGCTTGGCCCACAGTGGTGGAAGTCCAGCTTGTTGCCCCTTCTTGGCCAGAAATTCAAGTCTCTTTCTCTTGGTTTTGAGGCTTGTGTCTCCAACCTCTCATGCCCTGGTGGGATGGAACCAGAAGGTTCTGCCACTGTCCCTGTCTGCTGTTTCTGGAGACTCAGGTCATATGACATTTTGTGCTGGGCCTAAGAGGCTTGCAGTTAGTTATTGGTGTGGAAGAACGAGGCTGGGAACAGCAGGGGTGGGCAGGCCCAGGAGGGCGCGTCCCCCTGAAATCCCAAAGTCCTGAGCCTCCTCCACTCACTTTTCCTCCCCAGTGACCAGTACAGACTACGACACTGCCACAGACGCCACGGAGACCTCATCCTACTTCAGTGCCCAGGGATACCTGTCTAGGTGGGGCCACACAGACAGCAGCCCAGGGCCTCCCGGGAAGTGGTGATCTGGACTGGGTGGCTTAGATTGACTTTCCCAAGCCTGCAGCTTTCAGTCAGACCCTGTCCGTTTCTGTCCCTCTGCTCCTCCACTCAGGATACAGGGAACCTCAAACCTATCTGCCTCTGACCTTCACCCCGTGGGCCCTCCTGCCTGGACCCTCAGCCTGCTCCACTTTATGGCTACCCCCTTATTTGTCTTTTTTGCCAGCCGGGAGCAAGAGGGAACCGAATCAGATGAGGGGCAGCTGCCCCAGGTGGTGGAGGAGCTGAGGGACCTCCAGGTGGCCCCTGGTACACGCCTGGCCAAATTTCATCTCAAAGTGAAAGGTGAGGTGCTAGGGAGTGGGCACCGTAGCTGGAGGGAGGCCAGGAGCTGTCTCCCATTGGTCACACGTGGGAAGGGCCTGACCAGTGGAGGTCAGGAGGTCATGTGTGCCTGCTGCTGGGCAACAAGAGGCTGCCACCCCACCCCCACACCAGAGGCTCGCTGGCCTCTGAGCAACCTCTTTTCTGGGCCTTTGTCTCCCATCGAAAGAGTATAGTGCCCATTGAGAATGGTCGTGTGCTGACCACTCTCCTCCATGGGGTAGGCTACCCAGTCCCCAGATTGTACTGGTTCAAAGATGGCCAGCCCCTGTCTACATCTGCCCACATTCGCATGGCTGACAAGAAGACACTGCACACCCTGGAGATCGTCTCTGTCACCTGGGAGGACGTGGGCCAGTATGCAGCCTATATCAGCAATGCTGTTGGTGCTGCCTACTCATCTGCCCATCTGCTGGTCCGAGGTGTGTGCCCTGAAGGAGTGAGCAGTGCCACATGTACTGCATGCCAGGCCCCATCAGGCCGGGGCCCAGCCCATTGCCCTATGCACAGTGGCACAGATGGCAGAATTGCCCCACAGGAGCGGGTGCCCAGTGGGGCTTGGATGCCCTGAGTGATGAGCAGGCTCTTGGGGGAAGCAGACGAACACTGGGCCCAGCAGACCTGCACAAAGCCCCAGTGGCAGCTCTGACAAGAAAACTCCTGTGTCTTTATTTTCCCAAACGTTCTGAGCACTGAGAGCTGACTCCTAGTTTGATCCATACTGGTCCTGCGGAGAGACTGTTGCTGGGTCCTCCTCCTGTCTCTCAGGGTGCAGCCCCAGCTGCCATCTCTCAGTGCCCATGTGGTTCTAGGCGGGGCCCCAGATTCCCAGTGGGCACAGGGAGGGTGGGGATGTCACACGGATGTACACTGGAGTGTGAGTTCTTTGGCCTCCCGGCCAAAGTTTCAGGCAGGGTAATGGACCTTTGACCATGGGTGGGGCCATGCCCAGGTCCCCCCACTGGGCAGTAGGACCAGGACCTTCCCACATGTAGGGAAGCAAGGGAATCTGTGCATGCTGCACATCTGACTCCCTCTGCACTTTTCAGGTCCTGATGAACCAGAAGAGAAGTCAGCATCAGGTGAGATGGCCCTGTGGGCAGACAGAGGCTGGGTGGATTGTGGGCGTGAGGCCAGAGTGGACCAGCCCTGGGCCTGGTAGCGGTGGAGGTGCAGGAAGAGGGCTCTCTGGGGCCACAGGCACAGGTCGCAGAGAACTACCTGGGGTTCCCAGAACAAGGACATCAGGACGTGGGAGCTGAAGGAGGGGTGCCGGGTGTCTCCATGGCTGTCCTTGCTCTCCCAGATGTGTGTGAGCAATTGGTGCCACCCCGCATCCTGGAGAGGTTCACCCCCAAGAAAGTGAAGAGGGGCTCCAGCATCACATTCTCGGTGAAGGTAGAAGGTGGGCATCCTCACTCCCCGGAGAAAGATCACCCCCCCAGAGTCCCCATGCCACCCTCCCACAGTCCACCCATGCCACCCTGCGTGGCCTCCTGCTCCACCCCTCATATCACTCTTGCCAAGCACCCTCTTCTGGAGGCCCATAGCCAGTGGGGCTGTGTACCCACTGAGTCCTCTCCTGCCCACAGGATGCCAGGCCCCCACCATACACTGGCTCAAGGAGGAGGCCGAGAGAGGCGTGCTGTGGATTGGCCCAAACACCCCAGGCTACACTATGGCCAGCTCTGCTCAGCAGCACAGCCTGGTCCTGCTAGATGTGGGCCGGCAACACCAGGGCACCTACACGTGCATTGCCACCAAGGCCGCTGGCCAGGCCCTCTGCTCTGCCAGCCTGCATGTCTCAGGCAGTGAGTAGGGAGCCTGGGTGTGGTGAGGGACCAGCTTGGGATGTATGGCCTTCACCCACCTGTGATCCTTCTCCTGCAGAGCCCAAGAGCAGTCTGGGCCCAGTGGTGCAGGCCAGTTTGGCCTGGAACCTCAGCCCTGCCTGCATGGTGCACAGATGGCCTGCAGGCCCTGCCCAGAGCCCTCTGTTCAGCCCCTCTGAGCGATGGTGCTTGGAGGGCAGGCTGTCCCCCAACCCCATGGGTGACCAAGTGCTGAGAGTGGACAGGGAGGTGGGCGCTTAGGCACAGACCCTTGCCAGGGCTTCTTAGGGACAGTGCAGGCAGGGCCCCCAGGGTGGTCTAGATGTCCTGGGTAGGGGTCCCAGCCCAGGACTCAAGGTATCGGAGTACAGGACTGGTCCTGACAGCTCCCCTGGATCTCTGGACAGTGCCCAAGGAGGAGGAGCAGGAGAAGATGAAGGAGGCTCTCATTTCTACCTTCCTACAGGGGTGAGTGGGTGCCCTGACTGACTTACCCAGTGGGCTAGGGTGGTGTAGCCCTGTGGGTGGCCACCCCCTTCCCTGTGCAGCTTCTCCACACTATCAAATGAAGTTTTTATGGGCCCCTTCTGGTGTGGAGCCACTGATTGTGGTGTCCTGGCCCCTAGGCCCCCCTCTATGGGGAGCAGAGTGGTGGGGTCCAAGCTGGGCTTGCAGGACACCCCTCCTCCCCTCAGGACCACCCAAGCCATCTCAGCACAGATGTCAGAGTCTGCTGGTCTCACCGGCCTTGCTGGGCAGAGGAAAGGTATGCCTGGGTTGGGTGCAGGGGAGGCTGCCCTTTGGACCTGAGCAGCCTGGGCTCTAGGTTCCTGCCCTCTCATGGCCAGCTCCCAGCTCTGGTTGGAGTCAGAGCTATTTCTGACCTCTGTGGTCAGGGGGCCCATGCCCAGTGGGCTATGTTAAGAAGAGCCACAAAGTCACCTCGGCCCCCACAGCCCCAACCCTGCCTCAAGCCTGATGCCAGGCTGGACCCTGCCCAGCCCTGTCCTCAGCTCCCTCACCATCTGCCTGCAGCCCTGCCTGCCACCTGCTGCCCCTTAGCTGTGCTTGCCATTCTCTGGCCACTTTCTGCCTCTTCTGTCCAGACCCGCTCCCTTCATTCTCATCCCTGGTCACAGGCTCTGCATCCTGCTGACCTCACTGGTCTCTTCCTGCTGGCACCACCTCATGGTCTCCCTGCCAGGGCCTGGTCTCCTGCTCACCATCAGCCCCTAGGAGAATTGCAGTGAACTTTTGGGGGAAGCATGACCCCACAGTGTTGTGTTTGTTCCCCCAGGGGAGGCCCTGGTGGCTGAGGAGGCCCATAGCCACCTGTCCCTCACTGAGGTGGGTACAGAGGAATTCCTACAGAAACTCACCTCCCAGATCACTGAGATGGTGTCGGCCAAGATCACACAGGGTGAGGGGGCCAGGATGGGACCTCCCCAACCACAGGGGAGGCTGGGACCCTGTGTCCTCGCATGGGGCCTAGCTAGGACTCTGTGCCTGGGAGCCCTGGAGACTGGCTGGGTGGTAGGCAGTAGGGGGACAGCC
>NW_027521451.1:0-82554 GCF_052094955.1 Ictidomys tridecemlineatus
ATCATCTACTTTCTGCATATAGATGAAGCTGAAGAATTGTTACATGTTGGCATTTATGATTATTGTACCTTTTAAAATAGATGAGGTTCACATACGTCTTCAGTGTGAAAGAATATTTGCTAAGTCTCACAAGAATATTTGCTATGTAACTTTACTAGAATTCAGATTCAACTCTACCTTATCTCAAAGCCAAAACTCACCTCCTCTAAGCTACATGAGTTATCAATATTTTCATATTCTCTTGTATGTTAGATAGTGACACTTATTCAAAAGAGCAGAAATTTTGTTTCTTTTGTACCAGAGATTTTACTCAGGGGCATTCAAGCACAAAGTCACACCTCCAGCCCCATTTTATTTTATTTTATTTTTTGTACCAGGGATTGAAGCCAGGGGCACTTGACCCTTGGCCACATCCTCAGCCCTATTTTGTATTATATTTAGAGACAGAGACTCACTGAGTTTTCTAGGGTCTCACTTTGGCTGAGGGTGATTTTGAATTTACAATCTTCTTGCCTCATTTTCCCATCCTTCTGGGATTATGGTTGTGTGCACCTTGCCCAACACAGTCATGGTTTTCTTTGTTTGTTTGTTTGTTTGCTTTAGTATTTACTCAGTTGCTGAAGCTGTCCTTGAATGTGAAATCTCCCTGCCTAAATCTCCTGAGTAACTGATATTATAGAAACACATCACCATACTGGTTCTTTTTAGTACATACAAAGGCAGAATTGAGATGTCAAACAGAAATAGACCTGTTAAAATCACCCCATCTTAAATGGTGTCTTATTTCCTAATATTTAAACATAGGACTTGTTTTGACACATAATGAGGAAATACTATTTTAATCAGGAGTCTGTTGATTCTCATTTTATTTATACAATTTGTTACAGTTCAAAATTTGATTTAATTTGAAAATATAATTTATCCTGTAATATTTCTGTGATTTCTCTGCTTTCTGTTACAACACTGGTTTCAATGCCTGTGCAAAATTATGATTAATTTACAGCTAGAGAGAAGTCTATATAATAAAAATATTAATAGTATTAATTTTAATCATATTTTTGTTTCATATTTTTAACTTAATTAGCCACATGAAGAATTGAACTCATAACTCCTCTATCACTGAGTTATACTCCCAGTTTTTTTTCTTCTTTGTTTTATGACAAGGTTTTTCCCACTTGTCAAGGCTAATCTCAAACTTTTGATCCTCAAGCATCAGAAACCTGTATCACTGGTATTGAAGTGCATGACCGTGAACATGGCTATTTTGTAACGTTCTTAAAGTTGAGTATACAAACTCACCTAATGGTGCATTCCTGTAAGTCTAGTTACTCCCAAGGAGGAGGTACTTTCTTTCTTTTCTTTTTTTTAAAAATTCATCCATGGTGACTAAGATGCAGATAATTGCTTTGAGAGAGCATACAACACAAGCCTTATGTCATAGACTGAAGGATCTATTTCTAGTGAATGAAAAAAATATATATCAGATATATAATATTGTATTGCATAATCACATTACATTTTGTTTGTTAACAGCAGCACAATGAAGAGTATGTAACATATTTAGTTGCATATATTCTAGATGATTAAAATAATATTAGTATGGCTTCAGTACACATGCTTTCTGAAGTTGCAGACACAAAGCAACTGACCAATGATACTTTGCATGAATGATAAGCTTGTCTGGGTAACATCTAGAAGTGGCTTTTAGTAATACTAGGCAGGGGTCTTGTGTTCTTGTCAAATGAATTTGCAGCATACATTGTTTTGGTTTAGGGATGCAGAACTCTGGCTTCTTACTAAGGGATTATTACAGAAAACTTCAGATGTTTGGTTTTCATGATGAGGGATCCTAAAAATGTGGATTGTTGGACAGGCCCAAAATGGCTATAGATATGCTGTCTTGCTGATGCTTCCAGCAGGTTGGTTTTTATTATGTATTCAAGGTAATAAACACCCTGATTCAGTATATGTATTCAAGGTCATAAATATTTGTTTTCCAGCATGTATTCACTATGTAAAAGTTTTTAATTTGGCCTTCTTTTTTGAGATATATATGTGTCCTATATAAGGATGCAGGAGGCAATGGCCACCTCTGTATAAGCATGACTACTATGCCTATTGTGCCTGATATAATATTTAAACTGCTAGAGACCCAACCCTTGCTTCCTGGATCTGATCTGCCACAAAGCAACTGGCATAGTCTTTAGGATCTTTTGCAGGTGAGAGATACCTGAGCCCTGATATATTAGTGGTGATGGTTTGGGGAGCGGGAAGCACCTATAGAAATCAAGAAACATAGCACTCAGTTTCCACAATTCTATTAGAATGTACCCCTATGAAGAGTTAAGATATAAAAGGATGCATTTCTTGTAAACTTAAGGAAGGCTTCTGATTGCACTGTGTGTTTAAATGAACCCAGCAAGTTTAACTGTCAAGAACTAGTTTAAGCAAAGACCTTAGTCACTGGCTATGAAAAAACTGGTAGGAATAGCATTGATGACTTATAGAAATAGCATAAGGACCATGTGCAGGTGCTAGGGCCACAGTATGAGTGATTTCTAATTATATGACAGAAAAAACTGACACAAAGCTAGATGTGGTGGTTCACACCTGTAATCCCACCTGCTCAGAAGGCTGAGGCAGGAGGAACCCGAGTTCAAAGCCACCCTCAGTAAAAGTGAAGTGCTAAGAAACTCAATGAGACCACACTTGTATATAAAATAAAAACCAGGGCTGGGGATATGGCATAGGGGTTAACTGCCCGAGTCATATCCCCATTACCAACAAAACAAAACATAAGAAAACAAATGAACAACAACAAAGAAAAAAACTGACAAAAATGTATGAAAGATTGACACAATTAGAAAATCATAAGACAAACAAGAAGCTTATAAAGCCAGAGCACAATCAGTAGAGGACGATCTCTGTACTTTGAAAATACCCAAAAATACCCCAAAGTGTTGATTGAGTCAGGGAAGGAGAAGGAAAATAAAGGCCAGGAAATCCAGTCAATGGTGATGCATAAAATGAAACAAGAGCAGCCAATTGCTTCAGTGAACTACTGGCAGGGCCGTCCCAGGTATCCAATTTCATCACATTTTACCAATCAAGTGGAATTTGTGGACTTATGAAAATAAATTAAGCATTGGGCAAGAGATCCCCTGACTCTTTTGTTTTTATGCCTGTATGGTTTAGAGATTAATAGCATTCTATGTAGTGCCTTGAAAATGGAGACGTTAGCACTGCTCTTTACAGCAGAAGTTGTAAAATATTCAATGCCATGAGGTTTTTATAGGGCCAAATGTGACTGTTTTACAAGATGGCAGGGCTTTCAGAGGGCTATGATTTTAGTAGATAGTATAGGTCATAAACACATTTATTCAGTGTATAAACTCAAGGTCATAAACATTTGCTTGAGTTTATGTACTTACTTCAGTAAAGTATTCACAATATGTCTTCTTTGACCTGCAGTTAAAAAAAAAAAGGTTCTATAAAATAATTTAGGGGACTGAGGTCTAGAAGCTAGAGTCTGGCTAGAGACAACTGTTGCCTTCAAATAAAGCAATCCTACTATCACACCTTCTCCTTACATCTTTTTAAAATTTCTGGAGCCCTAAACCTTGTTTACTGGGTCTCAGCCCCTGCACAGCAGCCAAAGACCTGAAAACAATTTGTAATTTGAGGCTAATACAAATCCTCTGATTTAAAGCAAGTTCCAAAAAATATCATTTTATTTTTATTTTTGTTGTTATACTCCCAGATGATATTCTTATAGTGGAGATTTGTGTATCATTTGTTTTATAGATCACAAACATTGCCATATTTACTTCTCCCTTTCATTTTCTTATGTGGAATTTTATATTTTCAATTTGAAAAACTCTTTTTTTTTGGACCAGGGATTTAACTCAGAGGCACTTGAAGTCTGAGTCATATCTTAAGACCAACTTTGTATTTTATTTAGAGACAGATTCTCAATGCGTTTCTTAGCACCTCACTCTTGCTGAAACTGGCTTTAAATTCACAATTCTGTTGCCTCAGCCTCCAGAGCCACTAGTAATACAAGCATGTGCCACTGCACCCAGCTTCAATTTACAGTAATGTTGTAATACAGATACAATTTTCTGGTTGCAGTATCCATAGCATGATGCATTATTAATATGTGTGTAATAAAACATATCTATTTTAAAATTTCTTCTCTGATGAGAAATTAAAAAATATATTTTGTTTCTTAATTTCTTTAATTCAGTTTTTAGCCTTTTTTCTAGTTTACTTCAAGTTCATGCTAGAAGTTTTTTAAGTCTTTGCTCAAACATATTATTTCAATTGGGGAGGGGGGTAAAACAGTATGAAATGAATGGAAATTCTGCTTTTAACATTTCTTTTTTTTAAATAATACTGAGTATTTAATTCAGGGGTGCTTAAATACTGAGCTATATTTCCAGCTTTTGTGTATTTGTGTGTGTGTGTGTGTGTGTGTGTGTGTGTGTGTGTGTGTGTGTGTTTGACTGAGTGCTTCTTCTGGGTATTGAGCCCAGTGCCCTATGAATATGAGGCAAGCACTATACTAATGTAGCTTTATTCTCACCTCTTTATCTCTTTTCATAAGTTTTTAAATTTCTTTCTTTTTTAGATTTGCAATTTCTTTATTCCGTGTTGCATAATATATGCATGCACTCCTGTGCCTCTTTTTAAAATTAATTTTGAGACAAGATTTTGCTGAGGTTCTTAGAGTTTTTGTAAGCTGATAATACCAGAAAAATGCCACTAAACTGTAGCTTTGTGTTTTTTTTTCTTTTTGAACCCTGCCCTAATATTAGTAGGGACTACTCTTTGTTCTTAAATGAGCCCTAGCCAGTAATAAAGGCTTCCTATTGGAATATTGTTCACCGTGTGTAGACTATTTTATTATTGAGGGATTTACTCAAATGGCGGGATATAACAGAACAAAATTGATGTCATCATAGTCTGATGGTAAAATATCTTTAAGTACATTCAAATATATCTGATTTCTATGCAAGTTGAGGCCCCCAAAGGTGTCAGAGACTGAGAATAAGGTAGAGGTTCAGGGTGCTGCAAAGGAGAAAAGTAAGGACTCCACACCTCATCTCCATTCATCCAAGGAAAAGGGATCGCAGGAAGCAAGAAGTCTGAAGGCCTGCCATGATTAATTAGGGCAAAGAGGAGCAGGGTGAATTTTAGTGAATTAGTAAGAGTCCTGATAGATTTATTTATTGTCAAGTCTATAGAATTTTTTACAAAATGAGAAAATCTGGGATCAGCTTTTTTGGACTCACAATGAATGCCATTTTTTTTTCTTGAAGAGAGAGACCGTTGAGTCTCTCTCTTTCTCTCTCTCTCTCTCTCTCTCTCTCTCTCTCTCTCTCTCTCAATTCACAAATCTTTCTATATATAATTTCTTTTTGTCTTATGTAATAATAGCCAACATTTATTGACTTTTTTACTATATAGAAATGACCTGGCCAGTTGTTTTATGTACACAATTTTATTTAATAATCAAAACAACTCTGTGGGAATTTACTATTATTACCCATGGTTTACAGATGAAGAAAGAGTTTCAGAGAGTTGAAGTAACTTTCCCAAAGTTACATAATAATGGAGAATAACAGAACTGGATTTGGATCCCAGAAAACTAATCTCAAAGGTCTTTTTTTTAACATTTTACTTTCTTGCCTCTCTTCTGTGTTTAAAATGTAATATACCATTATAACTCACTGAGCAACTTATTAAAGTGTATCTCTAATGAGAATGTTTAAAACAAAAAAAAAACAATCTATCATTACATATGCTAAATTCTGCTATTGTAAGCATTATCTCATCCAAGCAGGATATATTTACTACAAACTTAAAAAACATCTATAATTTTATAATATTTTCACCTTTTAATGAGCCTAAACTAAAAGGCTGACCCTTTTCTTGACATGAAATGTTCTTTATTATTGAGGTAAACATGAAATAAAATATCTGTACAAATACTTCTCCTTTGCAAGCACTTTGTATTCTTTTATTAGATCTCTCAGTGAAATCATAATCCTATGTTTTATACAAAGAGCTTTCTGGGGACCACCACACACTTTAACATCAGAATTTCACCACTATTTTGGTAAAGACTGAATATTTTCATGGGTATTTAAGAAAAGATAACTTAATTTGGAGGGAATGGTGTAGAGTAAGCAAAGAAATTTGAAGAGGGGAGAAGCATAAACACAGGAAGAATGCAAAAAATGAATCTTCTTTGCAGCCTTTTTTTCTTTTTCTTTAAAAGAATGGACTATTCTGAAAAAATTGGAAGCTATTTTGTTAATCATAATCTTAAGACTTCCACCCTAAAATGTTAACTTTATGAGCTATCAAAATGTTACCCAACAATATCATCCCCAAACTCCACAAATGTTCATCAGCTGAATGGATATATGAATTAGGTATATTCAACCACACAAATAAAAAAAGAACTGTTGCTATTTTTATTAATTCGGACATATTACATGGTAGTATATTGAGTTAAAGAAGACACCATAATGACATCTTATGTTTGATTGAATTTACATTCAGTCCAACAACAGATTAACCTATGACATTAGCAGTCAGAATGGTAGTTAACCTTGAGACAAGGACTATGACAATACAGTGAGGATTTTTGTTCCTTGAGTTGGATGCTAATTACCCAAATGTAATCACTTTGTGCTGAATGCTTCTGATTTGTGGATTTTCCTGGCTATATATAATAATTTAAGAACAAATTTGAAGAAATAACATAAGGAGTCCCCACCATCACAAAAAAGGAGGAGGAGGAGGAGGAGAGGAGGAGGAGGAGGAGGAGGAGGATGACAACATCTACTGAAATGATATACCACAAGTGCTACTACCTGTGGGGAGAAAATTCATTATGTATCATTTAATGTGACCAGAAAGAAAACCACTTAGAAAGCTAACCATGCAACTTCAATTCATTTCTTAAAATCTTCCAGAATTCATTTTTACAATGAATTCTTCTCTCACATAAAACTATGGCTATCAATTAATATAAGGTGTTGTTTTATATAAAATTAAAAAAAAAACAGGAAGACATCTTAAAATATCTGGAATACTAAGGGTCTAAAAATCATCCCAACTATCACCACATTAATGCAAGGACCTCAGTAATGACCCAATCTCTACCAAGTTTCCTGCTGTAGTGATTGAACTCTACTGGTAAGGCCATAAGTGGGGAAAGACATTCAAGAAAATGCTATAAAACTCAAAGAAATGTCCAGAAAATCACTGCCTTCTCCTTAGGTCTATAGTGGGTTCATCTAGGAATTTGTTTAGAAGATTTTTATCTTGGTAAGGAAATATGAAAAATTGTCAAATCAATTAATTTGTTGCCATTCTCAGTATTCTGTAGTCTATTTTTGATCAATATGGTGTACTGCATGATTGCTCAATATGATTCATATAAAAATTGATAGTATACAAACATTCATCAGAAATAACTATACCCTAAATTACATAAGATAATGAAAAATACAGATTGCTCATTTTTACTCAAAACTTTATAATAACTTAATCTGTTACTGGTGTAGAGTCCTTTTGGTCTCACAGCCTAGGAGGGAGGCATTGGCAGCTTCACCAAATGCTGGGGGACTAATTAAATATTTGTATTTATTTCATCATTAGCTCTTAGACAAAATATGTTCCCAATCTTTTAAACATAAACTGACTTTTGATAGAGGTAGGGGACAGAAATAAACACCCAGTCTCTGTACATTATATAACATCAAAGTAGTGATTCAACACAACACTGAGGCAGACAATGTTTCCAAGGCAATTATCAACCGGAACACATATTCCATGCTTACAGGCAGCTCAATTTCAATCATTTAGTCCTTTTTCCTCAACTAAAGTAGATCTCAATCTTTAATTCCCACATCTAAATTAAAAGTTCTTCCTACCTCAGCCTTGTTTTAAATACTTATCCTTCTAAGTTTAAATTTTCCTTGCAACCCAATGCCCAGTATTCTACTTCCTCCTTCATCTCAAATTATCTATTTAAATTGTTTTTACTTATTATTATAGCCCCCTCCCAAGTCTCTACCCCAGGATAAGGTCAAATTTAAAGAGACTACCCCCTACATTGAAGTTTAACCACAGAGGCCCACAATACCATTTTCCTTGCTTAGTTTAGAAGGATATACTTTAACTAAAATTTCATTATCATAAATTTCTTCCCTATATTTCTCCTATTCCTCCTTCTGTTTTACACACAATCACAATGTAGCAAACTCTCAAAATGTGTGTGTGTGTGTGTGTGTGTGTGTGGTGTGTTTGTGTGTGTATTTATATATGTATGTATGTGTATATATATATATAATTTTTTTTCATACAAAGACTTCCTAAAAATATATAACTTTAAGTATCTCACAAATACCATTTCAAATTCCAATGTTAGGAACACAGATTAAAAAATACAGTGAAGTTTTCTTATAAGTTATGTTTTTTTTTTCTTTTTTTTTTTTTTTTTTTAGGGGTAAGAAGGCCATAGAGAATTGAGGGCTTTCATACAAGAACTAATTGCTTCACCTGAAACTACAAACTGTATTGCAGCACAATTCCTTTGAAGACTAAAACTTTTTTTTTTTCCCGTAAAAGAAAAAAGTTGAAATTGCATGAATAAAAAAGAAAGTCTCTATACCCTGGCCATAAGGATAAAAAATGTTAAATAACTCATTTTTCCTCCTGAGAAACAGGCTTCCTGTACCAAACTAGAGAAATATGAAGTATGTATTAATAAATATTAGAAAAACACATCTCCACTTTCTACATTTTAAAGACTTAAAATCATAGTAAAATGGTTTTAGAGAATGCCCATAAATTTGGTTATCAATTCAGAATACAACCTAAGTGATAATTTGTGAGTGTCATCTGGGATCCAGACAGCCTCATAACAAAAACAAAAATTGTTGAGATTATACAAATTTAAAATTCACATATATTTTTACATGTGGATTGAATTAATCTTTTCTTGGTACTGGTTCCCATGTAATAAAGAATTGTTTGCAGGTTTTATTAAAAAAAACCCATATCTTTAGAAATTAAAATGTACAATATTTCAGTTGAAAACCACAAAAAGAATTCCTTTATCAAAAAAGTTAGTTGTGAGACAGGATTCATTTGCATTAAACTTTAAAACTGACAGCTCAGTCAATAACAATTCTGTTTGAAACTCTCATCCCAAGTATCTGCCACAAAAGTGTACACAGTCTATTATGTCATAAGTTCTGAAACCCAAAAGCTTTATAAACATAGTTAAAAGTGGAATCAGGATCCAGAATCTAGAAAAACTCTAATTCACCTCTAATTCAGCTAGCCCAGTCTAATGATAGTTTTTAAGAAACTTGTAGCTAAAAACTGTTATCTGGCACACTGGATTTTTCTTCAAAAGCAGTGTCTGTATCATAGCCCATATTGTTTTCAGGCATTTTCTTGTAGAACCAGTGGCATCTTAAATTTGCAAGTTCAAATTGTATACTTATCTCTGATACCTACCAAAAGGAGAAACTGGATATAGAGAAAGATTTCCTGTCCCCTAAAATGTTTTGAGCACTGTAAGAACTGCTGCTTACTGTGTCCTATCAATATCAAGTCTCAGGGATTTTTACAAAGAATTCAAAGGGGGATATGGCAGGGTGGGTTAGTTCATATTATAGCCAGTCTGCTTTTTGAAGAAGATATCCTGATATGATATATTCCCCTCAGAGACCCTTTACATCTAATAATCCTACCAAAAGTCCATTTTAACATGTAATATGAATCCAATATGTTTACAAACATACTCAAAAGGCATTCAAATGTCAATTGTCTCATATTGTGAAGTATTCTCTTTTAAACATAAAGCTTTTATTTCCCAAAGCTAAACCCAGAGAAAATGACAAGTGCTACAAGTTTTATAGTACAAAGGACAAGAGCAAAAAAATATCTGTTTTTCTGCCCTGTTCTGGTCTTCTCTCCCCCTGCACTCCACATCCTGCAGACCATTTGTAGGTCTTGGTTGTTAAAATTTATTTCTACAGTAGTCTTATAATACTCTAGATGCTGAAAAACTTTTTATCTTTTAACATTGCTTGGCTTAAATTTATGCACTGCTCTTAGGAAGGAAACCAAAAAGCCTTTTTAATGACAGATGTACTATGGAAAATTGTCCCCACAAAGTTCAAATGCTGTGTAATATAAACTCCCTGGAATCAAAGAAATAAAATGACTTACATTCTTGAAAAATGAAGCCACTAGCCACTTTCTCTGACAAACTACATCCTGTGGCAACTGGGAGTATTTCATACAAAAACTACATTTAAATAGATGCTTATAATACCAATAAACAAATAGCACTGGGTCCTTGAAGATAAGAGAAGGAATCACACATGGAAAATACAGCAAGAATTTATTTTCCTCTACATTTAGAAGTGCTAGAGCCCATACTTGAAGTCAAAATAAACCTGAGAATTGTAAGTTTGTCTTCCCTGCTGTGGGTAATGCTCAGCTCCTGAGGAAAATGCTGGCAAAACCAATTCTTTGCTAAAATAAAAGAAAAACAGAAACTAAAAAAGTAGAAGGGAGTCAATGACCTAATATTTCTTTAGGCACAAGGTACACAACTGTATGGTCCCAAAATTTTGCAAGCTTTCATTTCAACTTTAAAATATACTAGTTTTGACCATTTTCCATCTCTTCATCTTTTAGAAAATGCCCCTCTGCTAGGCTCTGCCATCCCGGGAATAGAGGTGTTGTTTTCATCTTTTTGATCTCCCACGGGTGGCCCCAGGTGTTCTTACCTGACAGTGCCTGGCCAGCCAGCCCAGAGAGTAAAGTGGGGGGCTTCTTTGCTGTCGCCTGACCTATGATCTGCCAACTCCTCCCAAGACCCACATTCTGCAGGCCACGCCCCAACTCACATGTCCCCTGAGATCCCTTCAGGACCAGGAGCTCCATAGTGGAGTTGGTTTCCCCAATGAGGCACTTTCAGGGTCTTGGAACAGACGCTGCTCTCTGGTACTTTCCAGAAACCAGGCAGCCTGTCCTCCAGGGCACACAGCAGGTAGCACCCACAGCCTCAGGAAAGCGTGCTCCAACGTTGGTTTCTTCACAGGGATGGAGAGCGACAAGTAAGAGCCCTAGAACAGAGTGCCAGAGACACCATCAAGCCCTGCAAATTGCGAAGCCCAGCGATCCGGGGACAAGGCCTGGTGCATGGAGCCCAGAGCACAGCCCACAGTCAATACAGGCCTCCTGCCATCTCCACAGAGGGGACTGGGAGCTCCAGCCTCTCCTGCTGCCAGGCTCTGCTGCCCTCGGGTCTGTCCTCCCGCCCCGGTATGGGCGAGCTCCGACTCCCGAGGCAACTTGTTCACCTGGTGTCTACCCTAGACCCGAGCGAACTAAAAGAAGAAGAAAGACCGAGAGAGGGACACTGCCTTCCCAGGACTAGGGACCTCAAGAAACCCTCTGGAAAACTGTCCAGTTCGGCTGACAGGGAACCCAGACGCCACCTATGGGGCGCGGTTCCCAGGGAGGCACTGGGTTTCTTTTCTTACCTCTAGAAAGATTCTGAGCACCAGGACTCAGACCCTCCTCAGCTGTGGACTTCTTCCTTCCAGTGCCCCCGGCCCGCACCTTTCTTGAGTCTCTCTTAATGATTATGTGACTTTTTGCACCACTTGGGGAGCAAAACAGAACACTTGTGTTTATCCACAACTAAAATAATTTTTAGTTGTGGATGAACACAATACATTTACTTATTTATCTAATGTGATGTTGAGGATTCAAACCAGGACCGCACACATGCTAGGTAAGTGCTCTACCACTGAGCCTCAATCCCAGCCCCACTTAGCTCCGTTTTAAAACAGATCAACTCTATTTGCATAAAAACAAGCAGGCTGGGGTGAGCAGTCATGATGCTGTTGTTTATTTATTTATTCACCTTGAAAAGCACAGAGTGTTCAGCAACTATTAAGAATGAACACCTGGGTAGTGGCTTTGCAGGTTTTTTAGGAAGGCAGGTGAGTGCCCAATGCCTGAGATCCATGTGACTTACATGGAAACCGGGCAAGCACCAAGGTTGATCTTTCTTTGTGAAAGGCTGCCATCATGAGGCTACTGCAAATATTTCTGACCAGTCAACTATTGAGCCCCAGTGCCCAGCTGGGTTTTACACATTTCTGAGGTGAATCAACTCTTCTGAAATGCTTGCTGTTTTCTGCCTCCAGCCAGAAAGTCATCTCAAAATATTGATTGATTTCAGAAGGAAGAAAATAAGGTTCTAATGCTGCCATCCAGGTCTAAGTGTTCTACAGGGCACCTGCGAGGCCTGCTGTGAGCCTCCATCAAAATGGTCAGGAATTCACTGACAAATTTCAAAGGGGCTGAAATGTCATTACTGTTTGTATAATTTTGGATTGATTAACAATAGCATAAATGACACAAACATGACAAAGGTGGAAGGTATGAAGAAAACCTCTCATTGGCAATCTTTTCTTTATTCAGTATTCATCAGTAGAGTCAAGCAGTTGTTTATGTAGCATGGCTTATTTGGGGGTGCATAAAATGTCTTAAGTAAGGATCTGGGTTACATAAGCTTCTTTCACCATATCAATTTTCTTTCAGAAGCTTACAATGTTCTTATTATGGACACTCATGCCATCCACAACTCCAAATACAATATGTCACATCTTTCTTTTCTGAAATCTAGATTCCATTTTTTGATGTTTCATAGTCCTGCCAGTAATTATATTTTCCACCTTGGTTTCCTGTTTCCTCTATTTGCTTTCTATTTAAAAAATTAAATAAAATAAACAAAGAAAAAAGAAAAAATTCTTCTGCATGCCTATATATCTCACATTTCTTTTTGTTTTGAAAACATAGGACTTGGTGGTACTTTATATTCTCTCTAGATCAGCCTGTTCTCTAATTAATAAACCTTGATTAAACTTCCAACATATTCAATGTCAACCTATATTTTGTATATAAAGGTGTGTTGAGATAAATTCTAGCTGTTGTTTCTTTGTTGATAGCCACAGCCACTCAGAATGACAATTGGCATTTGCAAGAGGGAATGTTTGAAATGTCACACCAGCAAACCATTGAGATGATGATTTGAGTTAAGCTATATATAATTGCTGTGATGCTGGATTGATTGTATTGCATATTTGACCTTTACTGTCAGGCAATGGGGCGGCTCTTGCTGCCCGCTACTTTGGAGTTCGTTCGCTCCTTCGGAGTTCTCCTGGGGATTCCCAGAAAGTTCCCATTGGTTGGGGAAGTGCTAGAGGAGGGATTTCTGGTGTGGCGGGTTGCTGGAAGGGCCGCATGGGTGGCGTTGGCTGAAAAAGTGCACGTGCAGTGTGGGTGAAAGTTGAAATAAAGTAGTTGCTGTTTGAACCTACAAGGCTTTGTGGTGGCTCGGTTATTTGTGCTGATCCAGACTGCAGAATTTCTTCTTGATGTAAACTGTGAAGTGTATGAAAAATAAGTCCAAGCAAATTACTCTAAATCTTTTGTCATTTAAAATGATAGACCTCAGCCAGAGGAAAGGAACATATACAAAAATACTTGCACCAGCCTGGTTTCAGACCCCCCCCCCACTCTAATGGAGCAGCTGACCCCAAAACAATAAGCCCAGAAAATACCCTATTCACATTTTGGTTCCATGTTAATTACACATCTGGTATCAGTGCAGAAAAGTAGGCAAATATCAAAGGTGCCAGTTTAGCTAAGACATTATCAGCACATTTTCTCAACTACTATTGCTGGCAGTATTGTGTTGTGGGTGTAATGGTGTAGAATAAAGTAAATCACCAATACCCTGAGTGAGATTGTAGACCTTCCAGAGCCCTGGCCCAACTCTGATGACCACAGTAATAACTCCACAACTACCAATTGCTCCTAAAAGAAATTTGTTTGTGCACTGTTTCAACTTTAACAAATTTTGTTCGAGTTATTATGTTCTGAAGTTTAAAGTTTTAGATGAAAAGGCAACTGGGCATGTGCAAATATCTGTAAACTGCAAACAAATAAATTTGCATTCTTTTTTCTAGGACTTTCATTACTATGGTTTCCAACAGTCATTCACAAAAGAGGTTAGAAAAAAAATCCCTGTTTATTCCCAAGGAATATTTACACAACACTATTACACAGTCTACTTCACATAAAATTGCCTCAGGGATTTAATTCATAAATCAAATGAATTTCCTGCGGCCTGTACAGTGCTGTTGGAATGGCTATTATAATAATGTAAAATTTTCATGTGTGGTGACACATGCCTGAAATCCTAGAAGTTCAGGAAAATGAGGCAGGGGAATTGGTAGTTTGAAGACAGCCTCATTCACTTAACAAGGCTCCAAGAAACTTAGTGAGAGCCTGTCTCAAAATATAACATAAAAAGGACAGTGAATGTGGCTCAGTGGAAAGCACCCCTGGGTTCAATACTCAGCACCAAACCAAAATTTAAAAAAAAAAAATAAACATAAGGATTCAGTGTACAAAAACATGTAAAAAATGTTGGCAACAGCATAAATCTAATAAATATATTTTTGATAAAAGTGTTCAGGTTCTTTAAAAGCCCCAAATAAAAATGGTACATAATCCACTAGTACTAATTTGGGATACTACCACAAGGTTGGACATGCCTGTACTCTCTGTGGCTTAGAAGGATGAAAAAGGAGGATCTCAAGTAGAGACCAGACTCAAAAACTTGGCAAGGTCCTAAGCATATCAGTAAACCCTGTCTCAATAATAAATAAATAAACAAAAGTGGTGGAGACTGGGTATGTAGCACATTGGTAAAATGTCCATGGGTTAATCCCTGGGTTGAATCCTCAGTACCACAAATAAGTAAATAATTAAAATAAAAGAGAGAAAGAGATAGATTGAACTTGCATGTAATTTAAATTCAAAATAAATTTTAAAAAATTATGGGTAGGTATGTAAAGCAATTGAAATCCTTTTGTTGAAGATATTGCTGCACTTCTATTTTTACTGTATCTTTATTCACAGTATCTAATAAAAGGAAACAAATTAAGTGCCTTTTAGATAAAAGGTATTATCAGAAAATCCTTTCCAGCTACAGATTATTCAACTAGTGCTTTTAGAAACTACACACTTAAAATTAAAACTGGTCCCTAGAAGGCAAGACTCAGATACTGGTGTTTTTTAAGTACTCCAAGATATTTGGTATCTGTGGGCACCTTTTTTCAGACTGTTCTAAAACTCAGAACGAGGTACATATGGAAGGTCAGGGTGAATCCACAATATACAGTAAATTCTTCAATGGGTAATCTTAACTCAGACGCTCTAATAGATGAAGCAGTGTTGGAGATAAAACTAGATTCTCTGTTTCACTGATTTCTGGGTTATGGATACAATTTAACTATATATTAGAAAAGACTTAAGGCTACTGGTAAAATCTATTTAAAATAGGTATTAAAATTATACCAAAGGCTGGCTGTGTTGGTGCAGACCTGTAATCCCAGTTGCTGGAGAGGCTGAGGCAGAAGGAACAAAAGTTCAAAGCCAGCCTTAGCAAAAGTGAGGTGCTAAATGACTCAGTAAAACCTCATTTCTAAGTGAAGTAAAAAAATAACCCTGAGACTGAGTCTCAGTAATCAAGTGTTCCTAAGTTCAATCTCTAGGATCCACCATAAAAAAATATGTACCAGAGGGCTGGGGCTGGGGCTCAGTGGTAGCTGACTTGTATGGCACTTGGATTAATTCTCAGCACTACATATAAGTAAATAAAATAAAGGTCTATAAGTTTTTTCTTTTTTTTTTTACATACTGTACCTATTTGTTGACAGGCTGTCACCTAATTTGCTGTGTACTTTAGTTTTTGAGATTGAAGTTGGCCATGTATGGTGGTTCATGCCTGTTATCTCAGCTGCTTCAGAGGCTGAGATAGGAGGATGCTGAATTTGAAGTCAGTCTCAGCAATGGTGAGAAGCTAAGCAACTCAGTGAAAACCTTTCTCTAAATAAAAATAAAAAAAAATAAGGGTAGGGATGTGTCTCAGTGGTAGAGTGTCCATGACTTCAATCCATGGTTTTGCCTCCCAAAATATGGGACTGGGGATATAGCTCATCTGATAGAGTGCTTGCCTTCTAAGCATAAGGCCCTGGGTTTAATTCCCAGTACCACAAAAAAAAAAAAAAAAAAAAAAAAAGAAAGAGAGAGATTGATCTTTCATGTAGTTTAAATTTAAGTTAGTCCCACTTTTATTTTCCTGCCCCACCAGAGAAAGGTGTTTACTGAAATGTTCGGAATGTTTCTATGGATCAGGGCCATTTTAATAAAATGGTCTTACATATGGAAACAAAATGAATTGAGAACCTTTACTGGGACACATAAATTACACTACCTCATTTAGAAGAAATTAATTCTTTTTAATGTCTCCTAATTTTATTCTGCTTTATTCATATGTGAAAAGCTCAGATTTTTGGTAAAGATGGTGCCTGGAGGGGCTGGGTATGTGGATCAAGTGGTAGAGCACTCACCTGGCATGCGTGTGGTCCAGGTTTAAACCTAAGCACCACCTACAAACAAAGATGTTGTGTCCACTGAAAACTAAAAAAAAAAAATTAAAAATTCTCTCTCTCTCTCTCTCTCTCTCTCTCTCTCTCTCTCTCTATCTCTGTCTCTCTCTTTAAAAAAAAATATGGTGCCTGGAACATTTCTATTCCAGGAGCTCAGGTCCATTACTCACTGAATGGCGCTCGAACTTTTAATGGCATAATGGCACACCTCTAAATCCCAAAAGTGATGTGAACTCTCAGCCAATAAAGAAGTAAGAGCCCACTTCCCCCTGCTCCTCCTCATCCCCCATTGATCTCATAGCTATCAACACCATATCCCTCTCCCTCTCCCCAATCCCCCTGCCGCTCTCTTCCCCCCTCCCTCTCTCCTCCTTCCCCTTCCCTCTTCTCTTCTGTGACAGGCCTCCACAGTCCTGCTTGTTCAGTTTATGGAGCTTTTCCACCATTCCTACACAGATGATAAATCAAATCTTTTAAAAATGCTCTCTAGTTCTTGAAGAAAAATGAAATGAAATATGGAAAAATAGTCATTAATAATGTTGAAAGTGGAGTTTTGAGATGAAACAAAATTTCTCACTTTGCCAATTGCATCTGGGTGCTTGTCTCACAAATTTTGAAGAACAAAATCAATTTATTTATTTATTTTTTAAAAGAGTAAGAGAGAGTGAGAAAGAGGGAGAGAGAGAACTTTAATATTTATTTTTCAGTATTTGGCGGACACAGCATCTTTGTCTGTATGTGGTGCTGAGGATCGAACCCGGGCAGAACACATGCCAGGTGAGCATGCTACCACTTGAGCCACATCCCCAGCCCAAAGTCTATTTAATTAAGCAAGTCAAAATAGAACTCCCACCATGTGGGATGGGGAATGATACCAGATAAACTCATTTTTTGTGAAATTTTAAAAGTTTACAGATATTTTTCAGCAGACATGGAAAAAAATTATTTAAAATAGGTTTTAGAAAAGGCATCCTGACTACCATATGGGTTCATTTTCATCTTTTCCGTGACCCATCTTTTCTCTTGCAACTTCACCACCAGACAAAGGACTTTGTTGAAGGTGTTCCCAAAAGTGGCCATTAAGGTTTTTTACATTTGAAATAGGCCTTAATGGTGCTCATTAACATAGCTTCCAGTTAGCCTCCAGCTGTGATAGTATGTGGTTCATTATCCTGATTACACTGTCATTTTACAATCCCTTTTATCTTACACTTATTAACTATAAAAAAATAACCCTAGATTTGAATAAGTGAACAAAGAGCTAGAAAACTAGAAGATTATTCTCAGACCTAGGAAGAGCTAAGCTGAAGTTCTGGAATTTATATTGTTGTTCTGAATTTGTGATACTGCTTTCCCTACATTTAAAAAGCTCAGGAGTAATGAGGAGCATTGAGTTAAAATCCAGCATTAGCAACTTAATAAGGCCCTAAGAAACTCAAAGTGACCCTGTCTCTATATAAAAATATTTAAAAAGGCCTGGGGATGTGATTCAGTTGCTGAACACCCCTGAGTTGAATTCCTGGTACCAAAAAGAAAAAAAAACAAAAACCAAAAACTCTCCATAACAAGCTCCAAATGTACAATCTCTCTTGTGCATGGAATCAACAAATGAAGTTGGGATTCTCTTCAGATAATTATTCCAGTCTTCACCACACAATGTGAGAACATGCTGGACTCATGGCACATGGATGCCCACAAAAGGATTTATAGACAAGCTGAAAACACCATACAATTATGGAACAAAATGCCCAGGTTTTTAACTGTTGATCTAAGCTTCACTAGACTAGTAAGGTGGAGATCGAGGTTGATCTGCCACAGAGACCCTTTGAGGAGTCCTGTGAAGATGGCTTAGGCCTGAGCCTACACAATTCTATTTTAAAAATTCTAGTTTCAAACCTGCAGTCTCACGAGGAACACACACAGAGCACTCCAGTATGGCCTCAAACAAGTTATTTCCCCTCAACCTGATAAATAGAATGAAGCCCCTGGTAGGCTGTACTAGCCTGATAAGAGAGAAAGGCAAAAATATCAGGGTGGAGACCACCAGACAACATGTTTCTGACCCCAGGGTAAATGATAAGGAGAAATCTGGTGGTAGCTGAAGAAGATTGCAGGGTGGGTCAAAAAGCCCAAAATTTTATGTAAATAATAGAGCTAATGAACAGGGATTCAGCTGGCCAAAACAAGGATGCACTTGAGTTGGAGAGCCTGCTGAGGACCTGACATCCCATCACTTGTCTTTATATCCTGATCCTCTGCATAGTACTCACCACTCTCCAACTCTATGCCCTTGTCTGGACCCTGGTGAGAGCTGCAACTTCTCCCTATCATCCTCTCCTCAACCAGTCATCTGCTCCACATCAGGAAAGCCCTCCCTTGGTTTTTGTCCTGATCACCCTGGTCTGAGTAAGTGTGCATATGCTGGACATAAAGCCTAAGGCTTGAGCCTTTTGAACTTAGCATGCAGAGGGAATGTATGTAATTAGCCTGTCATGATTAAGTGTGCTTTGCACTGCTTAGAATTAATTTATAATTGTTAGCTATTAATGGATTATGTCTATTGCAGTACCTAGCATTAAGAATTGTTGTTGGGCTTGGGATGTGGTTCAAGCAGTAGCACACTCACCTGGCATGCCTGTGGCCCGGGTTCGATCCTCAGCACCACATACAAACAAAGATGTTGTGCCCGCTGATAACTTAAAAAAATAAATAATAAAATTCTCTCTACCTCTCTCTACCTCTCTTTCTCTCTAAAAAAAAGATTTTTTTTTCTTAATTAAGAACCTATAGAGTGAAATTATGTTGAGTAATTGAATGAATAAAGCATTGAAAGGGGCAAAAGTGCATGGAAATTCTTTATTTTCTCCTGTACTGCATACATCACAATTGTTGCTCCCTCACAACAAGGCCCTAGCCACAATTTTCATTCTTTGCCATTTCCACTCTTGCCAGCTTCAAACAACCTACTTATCCAGTCTCAAGATAACAAGGCACACTTATCATTTTCTTGCTTTCAGGGTTTTCATATTTCTCCCTGTGATTTGTTTTCAGCTTCTTTTTAGCACAGAAACTTGGGCTCCTGATCCATGACAGAAAGCCTACAAAATGATTAAAAGAATGGCACCTAAGAGACTGATTGGACAAGTCTTCAGGCACTGACTCCAACCTAAGGTGAGTGGGCCCAGAATTAAGTTCAAAAGGCAGACTGTTCCTTTTTCATTGTTAAAAGACTAGGATCAGGGCTGGGGATATAAACTTAAATAAGAGAAATTAAAATACTTCTTATAAGATATCTGCTGTTTTCCAGATATTCACTGTACCACATATGATTAAAACCTGACATTTTCCCTTCAGTGTGTATATTGTTGTCTATAACTGTATAAGAAGTCACTCTAAAACTTACTAGTTCACAATTGTATTGAACTGCATTCATGTGCAATATTTTTGCTGCTTATGTTTAGCTGTTAAGATTATTGAACTTCAGAGGTTGATCTGGCTGCCAAAAAAAGGACCCTTAATCTTCTTCACATGATATCTCAGAATCTAATAAATTAAGGTGAGCTTGTTCTCATTGAGGAGACAGTTTTCTAAAAGCAAAAGAAAAAAACATTAAAAAATATTTCCTGACTAGGTACCTGACTAGTACTCTTTCATAGCCACAACTTTATATAAGCCATAAAAAAAGAAGAGGAGCCCTCACCCAAAGTTTGTAGAATACATTCTGCATTTGGCTAGAGTAGAAGTAAAATCGCATTACCAAATTTCTGTACACATATTGAAAGTGTAAAGCTGCTTCTAAGCTGCAAAGCCTGTGTTAAAATGTAAGGGACTAGGTATTGTAAAGTTTCTGAACTGCACACAGAACCTGAAATTCCTGAGGCAGTTAAGACAATGCCCTACTTACCATTTAGTTGATTAATAGCCTAGGACCCTGTGCAGCTTGGCACATAAGCATTCAGGGCCCGAACAAATCAGTTTAAATATAACCCCCTCCTTAGGAATGACCTATCACTCCAGCCTGCCCTGTTCCCGCCAATGAATGTAGTAATCAAGTCTAAGAATTGTTGTTTGATTTTCCCACGGTGTAAGGTGATTTGTTAAAGAAGACTGTAATGTGTGTAAAGTCCCTGCTCTCCCCAAAAAGTGCACTTAAGCACTGCTCAACACCTGCCTGGGGCTCTGGGCTGCTCTCCCTTCTTGAGTGAGCACGAAGCCCCATCATGCTGGATCAATAAACCCCCCTTCTTCAGATTGCATGAGTCAGTCTCTTGGTGGTCTCTTCCTCCAATGTTCGCTGGACCCTTACAATATAAGGCTAAAGGACTACTAATATTATGTCACTAATCCTGCCTTTTGTAATACATGAGGTTTATACAGCTGTTCAGTGTCAAAAAATATTTTCAAAATCTCACAAGTACTATGTGTGTGTGTGTGTGTGTGTGTGTGTGTGTGTGTGTGTGTGTGTGAGTGTGGTGTGTGTGTGTGTGTGTGTGTGTGTATGTGTGTGTGTTTATATGAGTGTAGTGCTGGTGGTTAAACTGAGAGAATTATTATTCCTGAGCTATATCCTCAATTTTTTCTTTTTTTTATTTTGAGACAGGATCTTACAAAGATGCTTTGTAGTGTGCCCAAGATTTTTTAGTACATATCAAGATCAAATATGCCTGACCCAAAGGCAAAACTTACTTCCTTTAAAGCCATGATTCATAATTATTTTTAAGTAGTGAAATTTTTAAGTAGTGAAATTTATTCAAAAAGGAGAGAGGGTTACACACATATGTGGCTCATGTCAGCAATCTTAATAATTTGGGAGATTTAAGCAGAAGAATCACAATTTAAAATTCAGCCTAAATAATATGAGAGGGCCCTAAGAAACTAAGCAAGACTTTGTGTTAAAACTAAAAATAAATAAAATACAATTTAAAAAGCCTAGTGATATAGGGGTTTAGGAGAACTACCCTGGGTTAAGTATTATTTCCTCTCCCCTTTAAAAAAAAGAAACAATAAAAAAAATTTTACATCTGATGAATTTTTTATTCAATGGGGATAATATGTTTGAGAAAAAATTCTAAAGCTTATAGTAAGGATTTAAAATAAACTTGGGAAATTGCTGAAAATTGAATTGAAAAATCAAGAACAAGCAATATTTTTTAAATTTCTTATCAGGATAAATTTGAAAACAGGTATATTTTATTTCATTTATGATGATAATTCAGGATGCTATGGAAACTGCAACAATAGGACTGTATCTATATCACAAAAGTTTTGTAAATGGAGAATATGAAACACTACATAAAAAAGTGAGGGCGAGACAACATTAAGGCCATATGTGTAATCTAAAATAAATAATATACTAAATTTCCACTATATGAATTTTATCTTGAAGTATGTCTACAAAACCATACTCCTTGCATAAAGCAGAGGATTTGTGATAGTCTCAAATTAAAAATGATTTCACATTTGTGGCTGTTGTGCAGGGGCTCATATCAAAAAAGCAAGATTTGGGGCTCAAGCAATTGAAAGAAAATGTGAGAAACTTTTGGGATGGTAGGCATGCTACTTTTGAAGGCAGCAATAGCCCATAACCAACCTCTAGCTTCTATCCCTCAGCCCCCAATTTATTAAATAGAACTTTTGTTTTTTATGCAGGTCAGACAAAGAAGGCACATCAACATTTTACTGATGTAGGAGCGTGCTCACAAACAAATGTTTTTGACCTTGAGTACATGGATTGAGTATGAGTGTTTATGACCTTGGCTACTCTCTAAAAATACAGCCCTCTGGAAGCATGGCCAGGTACTAACATACTTGGTCTTTTTTTGTCCTTAAATGCCTCATGGCATTCAGCACTGAAACACGAGGACACAAACAACAACACTATGGCTGCCTGAGGTGGGGTGGGGCAGAGTTCACAGAAGATGCTTCTCTTTCCTTGACTACCTAACATTTCTCCTGACCACTTGGAATTGGTTGTCAACCTAGGATTCACCCTTTCCTGCTGCTACAATTCCCTTTGAAGAGTGGGGTGTTGTGTGAAAAAATAAGTAACACACTTACCAACACATGTTCTGGGAAACTGGGATCAGTGTTTGATGATACAACATCAGGGTCCCTGCAGGCTGGTGTCTTTTACGGGTTTGCATCCACACACAATAGAACAAGGGTATGGATGGAAAAAGGAGAGCTACCTGGAGCTTAAGATATAGCACACTGAAGATGGGTTGTGGCTAGGTGATTTTACCTCTACTAATCTGGAAATTGTATTATTATTTCTTCTCCTTCTTCTCTCCACAATTATCTGAAGCAGACACATTAACACCACATTGAAGAAGCAGCTCAACTCTTTGTGTTAATTTGTTTTCCACAGCAAACCTGAGGGCTGCTCTAAAATAAGAGAGATAACTTCAAACTTAGGCATTTTCATAAATTTAGTTTAAAAAGTCATTGTATTACATTTTACCAATTTGATATCCAGCTTTACATACAGTAACAGACATATACATCTTGTAAGATCAAATCTTTATCTTTGTAAATCATTTGGAAGTCTAAAAGAAAAACAAACAAATTAAAAAAGAAATCACTTGTCCCAAAAGAGGAGTTACAAACTTAAAATCTTTCAATGAATAGTAACTATTATGACGTCATTCATTTGGAGTTGGCAAAGATTTCAATGAATAAAGCTCCGTTTTCTTCCTAGGGTTATGTAATATATTGTAACTCACAGTCAGCTAAAGGTCAAGAAATAAAAAAGCTATTTGCAGGTGTAACATAATAACAGTAGCACTGGTGATAATAAAAGTCATTGTTGCTTCAGTCATTCTCTCTGAGAAGCATTTGCCAGGCACTGAAATCAATGCTATGTGTATAATATTGCAACCAGCCTTCAAGCATATGTTATCCTGTTTTTAATTAGAAATGTATAATATTTGTCAAGAGCAATTAACCTTCACATAGGAAAAATATGAAATCAATATTGTACAAATTAAGTAATTTAAAGCAAATAGACAAAGGACAAAATAATTTTTATTTATTTATGTTCAACACAGCATTTACAAAAGAAAACTATATCAGGAGAAGATAAAATATTACAGAAAGTTTAAAAAGATAAATAGACCACTAGCCATGCTAACAAAGAGAAGAAGAGAGAGAACCCAAATTACTAGCTTATGGGATGAAAAAGGCAATATCACAACAGACACTTCAGAAATACAGAAGATAATTAGAAATTATTTTGAAACCCTATACTCTAATAAAATAGAAGATAGTGAACGCATCGATAAATTCCTTAAGGCATATGAGCTGCCCAGATTGAGTCAGGATGATATAAACAACGTAAAAAGACCAATATCAAGTGAGGAAATAGAAAAAGCCATCAAAAGACTACCAACCAAGAAAAGCTCAGGACCAGACAGATACACAGCAGAGTTTTACAAGAACTTTAAAGAAGAACTAATACCAATACTTTGCAATGTATTTCAGGAGATAGAAAAAGATGGAGTACTTCCAAATACATTCTATGAGGCCAACATCACCCTGATTTCCAAACCAGATAAAGACACCTCAAAGAAAGAAAACTTCAGACCAGTATCCCTAATGAATTTAGATGCAAAAATCCTCAATAAACTTCTGGCAAATCGGATACAAAAACATATCAAAAAGATAGTGCACCATGACCAAGTGGGATTCATCACTGGGATACAAGGCTGGTTCAGTATACGGAAATTAATAAATGTAATTCACCACATCAATAGACTTACAGATAAGAACCATATGATCAACTCAATAGATGCTAAAAAGCATTTGACAAAATATAGCATCCCTTTATGTTCAAAACACTAGAAAAATTAGGGATAACAGAAAATTACCTCAAAATGATAAAAGCTATATACAATAAGCCTCAGGCCAGCATCTTTCTCAATGGAGAAAAATTGAAGACATTCCCTTTAAAATCTGGAACAAGACAGAGGTTCCCTCTCTCACAACTTCTATTCAACATAGTTCTTGAAACTCTAGCCAGAGCAATTAGACAGATGAAAGACATTAAAAGCATAAATATAGAAAAAGAAGAACTTAAATTAGCAGCATTTGCCAATGACATGATCCTATACCTAGCAGACCCAAAAAATTCAACCAAAAAACTTCTAGAAATAGTAAATGAATCCAGCAAAGTGCAGGATATAAAATCAATACCAATAAATCAAAGGCATTCCTGTATATCAGTGACAAATTCTCTGAAATGGAAATGAGGACAACTACTCCATTCACAATATCCTCAAAAAAAAATACCTGGAAATCAACTTAACAAAAGAGGTGAAGGAGCTATACAATGAAAACTACAGAACCTGAAAGATAGAAATAGAAGACCTTAGAAGATGGAAGGATTTACCTTGCTCATGGATTGGTAGAATTAATATTATTAGGATGGCCATGTTACCCAAAGCACTTTAGAGATTCAATGCAATTCCCATCAAAATCCCAATGACATTCTTGCAGAAATGGAAAAAGCAATCATGAAATTCATCTGGAAAAACAAGAGACCCAGAATAGCTAAAGTAATTCTAAGCAGGAAGAGTGAAATTGGTGGTATCATGATTCCAGATTTTAAACTATACTATAGAGCAATAGTAACAAAAACTGCATAGTACTGGCACCAAAACAGGCTTGTAGACCAAGGGTACAAAATAGAGGACACAGAGACAAATCCACAAAATTAAAACTACCTTATATTAGACAAAGGTGCTAAAACCGTGGAATGGAGAAAGAATAGCATCTTCAACAATGGTGCTGGGAGAAGTGGAAATCCATATGCAACAAAATGAAATTGAATCCCTTTTTCTCACCATGCACAAAAGTCAACTCAAAATGGATCAAGGAGCTAGGAATCAGACCAGAGACTCTGCATGTAAAAGAAGATAAAGTTGGCCCTAATCTTTATCACATGGGGTCAGGCCCCAAATATCTTAATAAGACACCTGTAGCACAAGAGTTAAAACCAAGAATCAACAAATGGGAAAAATTTAAACTAAAAAGTTTTTTCTCAGCAAGAGAAATAATATCTGAGATGAATAGGGAGCCTACAACCTGGGAACAAATTTTTACCCCCCAAACATCAGATAGAGCTCTAATCTCAAAGAACTAAAAAAGTTAAACAACAAAAAAGCAAATAACCCAATCAACAAATGGGACAAGAACTTGAAAAGAAACTTCTCAGAAGAGGACATACAATCAATCAACAAGTACATAAAAAATGCTAATTATCTTTAGCAATCAGAGAAATTCAAATTAAAACTACTCTAAGATACCATCTCACTCCAATAAGAATGGCAGCCATTATGAAGTCAAAGAACAATAAGCGCTGGCGAGGTTGCGGGGGGAAAAAAGTACACTCATACCTTGCTGGTGTGACTGAAAATTGGTGCAGCCAATTTGGAAAGCAGTATGGAGATTCATTAGAAATCTGGGAATGGAACCACTATTTGACCCAGCTATTCCCCTTCTGGGGCTAGAGCAAAAAGACCTAAAAAGAGCATACTACGGGACACAGCCACATCAATGTTTATAGCAGCACAATTCACAATAGCTATAATGTGGAACCAACCTAGATGCCCTTCAATAGACGAATGGATTAAAAAAATATGGCATTTATACACAATGGAATATTACTCAGCACTAAAAAATAACAAGATCATGGCATTTGAAGGAAAATTGATGGCATTATAGCAGACTATGCTAAGTGAAGTGAGTCAATCCCTGAAAAACAAATGCCAAATGTCTACTATGATATAAGGGGGATGACTCAAAATGGGATAGGGAGGAAGACCATGAGAAGAAGACTACCACTAAATAGGAAAGAAAGGTGGGAGGGAAAAAGAGGTAGAAGGAAAGTTGCAAAAAAGATGGGAGGAGAAGCACATTGTTATACAGAATACATATATGATGTTCTAATGAGAAAAAGAAAAAAAGTGTGTCACATTGGATTGGATACACAGAAAGGATGGGAGAGGAGGGGAGGAGTAAGGAGGATAGGAAGGGCAAAAGAATAAAATAGACAATATGATTGATGTATGTACACTCCATGTATGTATTATATGTAAAAATACATTCTGCTGTCATATATGAGTAAAAAAAATTAAAAAATAAAGTAAAAAAAAATTACAGTACAATGATATAAAATAACAGTTCTTATTTAACCAGTTGTTCAATTTTTATGGTTGCTGGTCTATAAAGAAAATAAAACTTAACAAAAACAAAAACACTCCATTTACAATCTCCTCAAAAAAAATAAAATACTTGGGAATCAACCTAACAAAAGAGGTGAAAGATTTATACAATGAGAACTACAGAACCCTAAAGAGAGAAGTAGAAGAAGATCTTAGAAGATGAAAAAATATACCATCTTCATGGATAGGCAGAACTAACATTATCAAAATGGTGATATTACCAAAAGTTCTCTATAGGTTTAATGCAATGCCAATCAAAATCCCAATGGCATTTCTTGTAGAAATAGATAAAGCAATCATGAAATTCATATGGAAAAATAAAAGACCCAGAATAGCAAAAGCAATTCTAAGCAGGAAGTGTGAATCAGGCGGTATAGCGATACTAGATTTCAAACTATATTACAGAGCAATAGTGACAAAAACAGCATGGTACTTGTACCAAAGCAGACGGGTGGACCAGTGGTATAGAATAGAGGACACAGAGACTAATCCACAAAGTTACAACTATCTTATATTTGATAAAGGGGCTAAAAGCATGCAATGGAGTAAGGATAGCATCTTCAACAAATGGTGTTGGGAAAACTGGAAATCCATATGCAACAAAATGAAACTGAATCTCTTTCTCTCGCCATGCACAAAAGTTAACTCAAAATGAATCAAGGAGCTTGATATCAAATCAGAGACTCTGTGTCTGATAGAAGAAAAAGTTGGCTCCGATCTACATATTGTAGGGTCGGGCTCCAAATTCCTTAATAGGACACCCATAGCACAAGAGTTAATAACAAGAATCAACAAATGAGACTTACTTAAACTAAAAAGTTTTTTCTCAGCAAGAGAAACAATAAGAGAGGTAAATAGGGAGCCTACATCCTGGGAACAAATTTTTACTCCTCACAGTTCAGATAAAGCCCTAATATCCAGAGTATACAAAGAACTCAAAAAATTAGACAATAAGATAACAAATAACCCAATCAACAAATGGGCCCAGGACCTGAACAGACACTCCTCAGAGGAGAATATACAATCAATCAACAAGTACATGAAAAAATGCTCACCACCTCTAGCAGTCAGAGAAATGCAAATCAAAACCACCCTAAGATACCATCTCACTCTAGTATGATTGGCAGCCATTATGAAGTCAAACAACAACAAGTGCTGGCGAGGATGTGGAAAAAAGGGTACACTTGTATATTGCTGGTGGGACTGAAAATTGGTGCGGCCAATTTGGAAAGCAGTATGGAGATTCCTGGGAAAGCTGGGAATGGAACCACCGTTTGACCCTGCTATTGCCCTTCTCAGACTATTCCCTGAAGACCTTAAAAGAGCATGCTACAGGGATACTGCCACATCGATGTTCATAGCAGCACAATTCACAATAGCTAGACTGTGGAACCAACCCAGATGCCCTTCAATAGATGAATGGATAAAAAAAATGTGGCATTTATACACCATGGAATATTATGCAGCACTTAAAAATGACAAAATCATGGAATTTGCAGGGAAATGGATGGCACTAGAGCAGATTATGCTTAGTGAAGCTAGCCAATCCCTAAAAAACAAATACCAAATGTCTTCTTTGATATAATGATAGCAACTATGAACAGAGCAAGGAGGAAGAACAGAAAGAAAAGATTAACATTAAACAGAGACATGAGATGGGAGGGAAAGGGCGAGAAAAGGTAAATTGCATGGAAATGAAGGGAGTCCCTTATTGGTATACAAAATTACATATAAGAGGTTGTGAGGGGAATGGGAAAATAAACAAGGAGAGAAATGAATTACAGTAGATGGGGTAAAGAGAGAAGATGTGAGGGAAGGGGAGGGGGGATAGTAGGGGATAGGAAAAGTAGTATAATACAACAATTACTAATAGGGCATTATGTAAAATTGTGGATGTGTAACCGACATGATTCTGCAATCTGCATTTGGGGTAAAAATTGGGAGTTCATAACCCACTTCAATCTAATGTATGAAATATGATATGGCAAGAGCTTTGTAATGTTGTGATCAACCAATAAAAAATAAATGTAAAATGCAAATAAGATAAAAATAAAAAAAAGAAAGAAAAATAAAATAAAATAGAGACCTAAAAAAAAAAAACAATGTTATGGGTAAACTTAAAAAAAAAGAAAAATAAGTCATTAAACCAGCTTTAAAAAGAAAGAAAGAAAGAAAGAAAGAAAGAAAGAAAGAAAGAAAGAAAGAAAGAAAGAAGTGTATCATGATAGATTTCTCCTTTAGAAATAATTCAAATGACCTTCCTAGAAAGAGTCAGCAGGTCTGGGGATATAGCATGCAGAAGGCCTTGGAGGTTAAAGCCCAATACTGCAAGAAAAGAAAAGGGAGGGAAGGGAGAAATAAAGAAAGAAGGGAGGGAAGAAGGGAGGAAGTAAAGAAGGAAGAAAAAGAAAAAATGAAGAAAGGAGGGAGGAAGGAAGGAAGGAAGAAAAAAGGGAGAGAACAAAATCAGGGAAAGCAATGGGTCATTAAAGCAAAAGGGCAAGCAGTACAAATATAAATATATGAAATAAAATCTGTTGAGACAGTTTAGAGAGCTTTAGAATTTGCATGACATCAAACTGAATGGTATTATTACTGTATAGAAACTTAAGAAGCTCCACCTTGGCCTGGCCTAAACCAAACTCAGGGGTGGGAGGCATAGAGAGGACTCCTGTCTGGCTGGAGTGGAAGTGACCTGAACCCGTGACACTTCAGGATGCACTGGTTAGGGAAGGAATGGGCCAAGACTCCCCTGATGGGCACTTGAGCACCACAAGGCTCCTGGGAGTCCTTCCCCCCAGCTCCCCACCTTCACAACCCCCCCTTGCAGGCATTCTCAGTGGTCTGTTCCGTTGCCTGGTGCAGGTTTGAGTTCCTCACCAAACACCTGAGTGTTCACAGCCTATGTTGGCCTGCCTGGGCAGGCTGTGGTTGTGGTTGCAAGAGCCAAAGCCAACTTAGCTTGATGGAGGCACCAAGGACTGCCCTACAGCCATATTAGCGGGTGGTCCTGGAAGAAGTAGGCAGGGTTTGGGCAGCATTGTCTGAAGACATGAAGCCAGGCCCTAATCCTTATGATGTTCCTTGGGAGTTGGTGATGTGTAGAGCTATTGGATGTTTTGCTCTTCTTTTGTTTTTGTGGAGAAGTTTTCAGTGTGTTAGAAGCAGGCTTTATGTGGGAAGAGAAAAACAGCTGGCTTTAAAACTTTCTAGAAGAATTGAAGAAAAATGTGAACTACTAGAGAAAGTTGGCCTTGTTCAAAAAGAGCTTGAAGGCTTAGAGTCAACTTTAAAGGGCAGCAATTCTGAGAAGGGTCTAAGAGACGTCCCAAATTTGGAGGCAACCTATGAAAAGCTGCATAGGTCCAAACCGAGCCATGGGGATGAAAGACTCTTTCTAGAAAAAGAGCTAAAAGAACAAAAGGCCAAACATTGTAAACAGGATGAAATCATGGCAGATATACCGAGAAGGATAAAGTCCTTTGAAGGTGAATCAGAATCAGTAGATCACAAATAGCTGAAACTAAAACAAACTTGAGACTGTTTCAAATGAGTGAGGAAGAACTTCAGCTGGCAATGAAGGAAGCCTTGGATGAACGTTCCCAGCTTCAGCAAAGTCAGAAACCCATCTTACAAGGAGACGCTGAAGCATGGAGGGAACAAGGACGTGTCCAATGTAAAGAGAGCACCACATTGGAAGACTCTCAATTCCATGCAAAACAAGTTCAAACTGATAAAGAAAATCACATGGAGTCTCTTACTGAAGGCTTGCTGAAGATGAAAGATAGGTCTTCTCCAACCAAGGAAGCCCAAACAGACATTGGGAACTTGGAATGGGGAATGACGAGTGAATCAGGAATTGGTGCTCACTTGGATGATGAGCCCAAAGGAGCTTTGAAGAAACTGGTTGATGGTGCTAAGCTAAAGGCCTCCTTAGAAACATTAGAAGGACAAAGATATCAAACTGTGCTTTATTATCTGAAGTAGAGAAAACAAAGGAAGACCTCAGAGAACAGATTAGAAGTCTGAAGACTGAACAGGCAACCTTGTTATCAGAAAATACATGGCTTGAAGGTGAGAATGAGAACCTTCAGCAGAAATTTAAAGTCATGATGGAATGCTATCAAGAAAATATGATGAAACTCCATGGGAACTCAGAGTAGAGGAAAATTACCGGGTGGGGCAAGAGGAGAAACTTTCCAAGGTCAAAGAAGAGATGGGCCATACAAGAGAAGAGCTGGAGACCTACAGAAAGCAAGCCAAATATCTTAAAGAAGAATTGGAGAGAACCATTCAATCCTGTCAGGGGAAGATTATTTACTGTGAGAAAAAAGCACATGAGAGTGAGTTGGCGGCTTGGATTGCTGAAAGAAACCTCCATTATTTCATGAAACAAAACGCTCACAACAGACAAAAGTTAACTGAAAGGGAGCTTCAATTTGAACTTGTAGAGGAAGATCCCTGTGCACTTGGTGTTTCAAATGCAGCATTGGGCAGAAAGCATTCCCCCAATGGTCCCTCACCATTGGGTCCTCCTTGGCAAGGTGGATGTTATTCGAATTATGGTAGACCATCGCGACCAGCAGAACTCAGAGGTTCTAATCTGCCTTCTTTGGATAAAGAGGATGGGCCTATGTCTTCAGAAAGTCAATCCAGTAGAAAGGAGACCAAAATCAATCTTGATGATTCCAATGTCCCCGATTCATCTCTCCCTGCTGAAAACCAAGCAACTGGCTCTGGCTCATTGTTGGCACCTTTTCCTCCAGTCAGAGGTGAATTGTTTCCTGTGGACCCGAGGAGTCAGTTCATGAGGAGAGAACCATTTTCCCCTCCACCTCCTCCAGTTCATGAGAAGAGGACCATTTTCCCCTCTGCCTCCTCCAGGAAACAGGTATGGGGCACCTCCCGGCCTACCACCCCCTCCATTTTTTGCAATGCCAGATGTCTATGAATGGAGGTATTTTCCTCATGACCTTACCCCAAGAGCTGGATTTCCTCCCCCCACCCCTGTATTCTGAAAGTAGAAGTGAGTGCCCTTAAGGCTTCATTCCACCTTCAGGTGAGCCTGCTACTGAACATCAACAAGAAACCTGATATTTTTGATCTCTCTTCAAAAGTAATTTGACTTACCTCTCATTTTTAGTTTTTAAGTAATTGCTTTTACTTAAGTAAGTGATTATACTTTTGCTCTGACTGAAGCTAAATAAAACTATAATTCTTAGGATAGTATTTTGGAAATAAAGATGGTTTAAATATGATATTATGAGTAAATTATTTCCATTCTATTTTACTCTAAAGATTACAGCATTGAATTTGATTGATCCACTATTCTATAAACAACAATGGGATTTTCATGTATGTCATCTAGCCTCTGGGGATATTTTAAATACCCAACAAAGACAGTCCCTTTATACAAAGAAGTGTATTTACTATGATTGTAGCAAATGTGAAAGGAACTTTATGCTTAATGAAAGATTTTCATTGATTTTCAGTCTTGTGGGGCATGTCAACTAGTTTTCCCATAAAACAATAACTAGAGCATATTAAGAGTAAGCCAGAAAACACTACTAAACATGTCATGGAAGTAGGAGATCTCAAATACAAAGAAAGTTGCAGTTCTCAGGAAACATTTTGGAATTGGAAACCACAATTTAAACTCACTCTGTTCCCATTTTCCCTGAGTCATCTTGATGACTTCTTCTTCTTCTTCCTCCCTTCTCCTCCTCCTCCTCCTCCTCCTCCTCCTCCTCCTCCTCCTCCTCCACCACCACCTTCTCCTTCTCCTTCTCCTTCTTCTTCTTCTTCCTATTTTTCTTTGTGTTCTTCATCTTTGAGTTCCCTTCTATTGTACTCTAAAGTGTACAGCATTGAATTTGATTAATCCATGATTCCATAAACAACAATGAGATTTTCAGTTATGACATATAGTTTATTGGGATATTTTAAATGCCCAACAAAGACAGTCCCTTTATACAAAGAAGTGTATTTACTATGATTGTAGCAAATGTGAAAGGAACTTTTGCTTAATGAAAGATTTTCATTGATTTACAGTCTTGTGGGGCATGTCAGCTGGTTTTTCCTTAAAAGAATAATTACAGCATATTAAGATTAATCCAAAGAACACTACTAAACATGTCATGAAAGTAGGAGATCTGAAATATTTTAAAAAGTGCAGTTCTGAAGAAACATTTTGGAATTGGAAACCAAAATTTAAACTCACTCTATTGCCATTTTCCCTGAGTCATCATTGATGACTACTACTTCTTCTTCTTCTTCTTCTTCTTCTTCTTCTTCTTCTTCTTCTTCTTCTTCTTCTCCTTCTTCTTCCTATTCTTTTTCATGTTCTTCATCTTTGAGTTCTTCTTCTACCTTTAATAAATTAATCACTCAATTAATTAATTTTTATGTGATTCTGAGGATCCTACTCAGTATCTTGCATATGCTAAGTGAGTGCTGTGCCACTGACCCAACACCCCATTCCCTGTCTTTTATATTTTATGCCCATTTTCATGAAATTCAGAATTGCATTAAGGCATTAAAAATATTGAGTCCAAAAATGAAATTAGAATGTACAGTATGTACTTATAGGCAATTACCTAAATGATAGATGGCTGCCTGCTAGTGTAAGAATCAAAATTCCCACAACTAAAGGACAATCTTTGTTCTGACATTTGAGCTGTCATAAGTAAAGTATACTATTTCCTTCATTATTTATGAGGACACATATAGCACCAATGAATGAATCTAGTAGGTATACCAGTAAGTTGAAATAACCACTAACAATCACCAAAAAAAGGAATTGAGTATATCTCCATTCTCAAAAAAAACCATGGATAACCAACAACAATTAGGCCTAAATTATTTCTGAATGTTCTATTCATGATGGGGATTCTTTCATTCTATAGTGGTCTTCTCAAAGGCCTGAAATATATTCTAGTCCTTGCTAGCATCTGCTCTTCCACAATAGAGGACTTGGGAACAATAGAATTTGACTGAAATACAGTAGATTCATATATTGAGGGATATCAATATTCCTCAAAAATGCTGTGGACACCAGAGTACTGATATTTGTTAAAAGAATCCTGTTTACAGTTTGTGAAATAGAAGACTCTGAATCATTGTTTTTAGTAATTACCAAGACCACATGGTTCTAGGCTTGGTACTTTACAAAAGAGAAATGTTAGAAAAGTTTATGGAGATGAAAGTTTCTCTAGCTTTCATATTATTTTTAAGAATAGGAATCTTTTAAAAGTATAGGATTTAATACTCTTTAAGAGATTATACTTAACTTCAGTTTTTAAAATTAAAATAGTATAGAACTTTTCACCCTCCACATTAATACAACATGTAAAACTCTGGCTAGAATATTAAATAATGATTATCATGTAGGGAGTATAAATAGGCATTGCACTTGTTGTCTGTGTCTAACAAAATATGATGGTGCCTATGATCCAGAATACTCCACTTTTGAATCCAAAACCCAGAGCACATTGAAGTGTACAATACAAAATAAGTTTTTTAATACCCCATAAACTTTTTGACTGAGTTTTACCATAGAAGGTATAGTTAATATTCACCTATTAGAGCCTAGTAATATATATTCATGAAAATTAAATAACATTTACTCTGACACCTTTTACTACATTTTCTTCTCTTTTCAAATGTAGATTGCATACTACTTAATTTATGTTATTAACTGGTGTTTAAAAAAAAACTGCCATGAAACACTAGAAATATGTTCATCATGGCAACTATATGTCTCTTCACTATGGTATTGCTTAATGGGAAGGGGGGAGGGCTGAATATAACTTAAAAGTCCTTTAGTATGTAGAAAATATAATGTGAATTACAATTCAGTTACCAGTTTGAACTTGATCTGGGTAGCAGGGATACATCTCTCTGCAATAGGCATGCTTCTGAAAAATAGAATGTAGAGCTACAAAAGTGTAGAGAGCCACAAACAAGTCAAGATGGCGCCTGGCAATTTGCTAAGAGGAGTGGTTTGAGGTAATGCCAGCAAGTCTCTAAGATGATGTTGATTGAGTTAAGCTGTGTATAATTGTTAAAATGATAAGGATTGCTGTATCTGGATGATGTTAATTGAAACAAGCTGTGTATAATTACTTAAGTGTCTATATACCTCTACTCTCCTACAATAAAGCGGCTCCTGCTGTATCAACCTTCACAAGTTGCCTGTCACTCCTCCCGGCTATTTTGCCCAGCCAGCCAGACTGTGGCAGATGGTGGCCTGTACAGGGAGCCCCGGGATACTCGGGGGAGAATGACAAGGAAAAGCTGCCCACCCCTAAAGATAGATAGGACAGGAGCAAATCTGCTCGTCTCTAGCAGACAGGGCGAGAGGAAGTATGGCCATTTTTTAAAAATGAAGAAGATTGATAAAATATGTTTGTATCTTGTTTTGTCTTTGTCTTTGTTAGGAAATATGGAAGGGGTGTTAGGTAAATTGCTGAGGAAAGGAGGCACCCAGTGAAATTAAGAACAGTTAAGACATATGTTGATAAAAGACTAGGAACTCTAGTCAGAGGAAGAAAGAAAGTTTAGAGGAGGAAGGATTATCAGGAAAGGAATTACAACAGGAGGCTCCTATGAATCTCTTTTCATCAACGGAGGGTGCATGAAGCATGTTGGCTGCTGTGGGCGTGAGCCGGTAGTGGATGCATTGGGGACCTTCCAGCTGACGGCTCTTCCTCACCCCCCCCCCACCATGGGACTGCCCGAGGATGCTGCAGCTGTGGAGGCCGGGCCACAGGGCCTCTGATGTTTGGTCATTTCCAATGCCAATAACTACAATGGTTCTCTCCTACCTGGAAGCTAATGAGTAATGAGCACCATTAAGACCTATTTCTTTTTTTTTTTAATTATTTATTATTTATTTATTTATTTTTAGTCATACATGACAGCAGAATGAATTTTGACATATAATACATACATGGAATATTCATACATCAATCATATTGTCAATTCTTTTCTGCTGCCTTTTCTATCCTCCTTACTCCTCCCCTCCTCTCCAATCCTTTCTCTCGATCCAATCTAATGTGACACACTTTTTTCTTTTCTCATTACAACATCATATATGTATTCCGTAAATAGTGAGGTTCTCCTTCCATCTTCCCTGCAACTGCCCTTCTCCCTCTTTTTCCCTCCCACCTCTCTTCCCTATTTAGTGGTAGTCTTCTTCTAAAACCATGCAATGGAGAAACAATAGCATCTTCAGCAAATGGTGCTGGAAGAACTGGAAACCCAATGCAAAAAATGAAATTGAATCCCTTTCTCTCACTATGCACAAAAGTCAACTCAAAATGGATCAAGGTGCTAGGAATCAGACCAGAGACTCTGCATCTAATAGAAGATAAAGTTGGCCCTAATCTTCATCACATGGGGGCAGGCCCCATATTTCTTAATAAGACACCTATAGCACAAGAGTTAAAACCAAGAATCAACAAATGGGACAAATTCAAACTAAAAAGTTTTTTCTCAGCAAGAGAAATAATATGTGAGGTAAATAGGGAGCCTACATACTGGGAACAAATTTTTACCCCCCAAACATCAGATAGAGCTCTAATCTCAAAGAACTAAAAAAGTTAAACAACAAAAAAGCAAATAACCCAATCAACAAGTGGGACAAGGACTTGAACAGAAACTTCTCAGAATAGAACATACAATCAATCAACAAGTACATAAAATATGCTCATCATCTCTAACAATCAGAGAAATTCAAATTAAAACTACTCTAAGATACCATCTCACTCCAATAAGAATGGCATCAATTATGAAGTCAAACAACAATAAGTGCTGGCAAGGTTGCGGGGAAAAAAGTACACTCATACCTTGCTGGTGGGACTGCAAATTGTTGCAGCCAATTTAGAAAGCAGTATGGAGATTCCTTAGAAAGCTGGGAATGGAACCACCATTTGACCCACCTATTCCCCTTCTCGTACTATACCCAAAAGACCTAAAAAGTGCATACTACAGGGACACAGCCATATCAATGTATATAGCAGCACAATTCACAATAGCTGGAATGTGGAACTAACCTAGGTGCCCTTCAATAGATGAATGTATTTAAATATATGGCATTTATACCCAATGAAATATTATTCAGCACTAAAAAATAACAAGATCATGGCATTTGCAGGCAAATGGATTGCATTAGAGCAGATTATGCTAAGTGAAGGTAGCCAATCCCTAAAAAACAAATGCCAAATATCTTCTCTTATATAAGGGGGGTGACTCAAAATGGGATAGGGAAGAAGAGCATGAGAAGAAGACTACCACTAAAAAGGCCTATTTCAAATGTAAAAATCCTTGAGATAATGTACTAAATTGTTCAGAAAGTTGTTTCTTAGTGCTTCCTGGAATACTACAGGATTTTCTTTAGCCATCATTGTCGGAGTTCCTGCCTTCGTTCCAGTGCCGGTGAGTACGAGGGTGGAGAGATTTCCACTGTTGCTGAGAACCGGACAAGACTTCAGATCATCATAGCTGATTGCTGTTTCTGCTGCTACAGCTGAGGCTAGCTGCCTGCAGAAATTATCTGGGCTGTGATTTACCTGGACTGTGAACTTAATGGACTGTGATTTAATTAGATACTGCTTTACCTGGATTGTGACAACAAACTGTAATCTATTGAGACAACAAATTGTAACTCAGTATCTTTGCTAAAGGTGTCATTGCTGGTATAATTTTTCCAAAGGCTTCTTACTTGGAGCCATCAATTGGCATGGTATCATGGCATTTTGTATCCTCCCTTTCTGCTTGTAGCAGATTATTTATGGTGTTTGTGTAAAAGAAACAATTGTCATTATCCACAATATGGCTAAGTGTGTTGGGCCAGTAGTCAAAGACAAGTAGGATCCAATTACAATGCTACCAACCTATGACAGGAGGCTGACGATTTGAGGTCAGACCATCCAATGTCGGGTAGGACCATGTATACTATTGGACAACCTAGAAGAACCAGGGTCCCTAAGCCACATACTTGTTGTTTAAAAATAAAAGGGGGAAAATGTAGAGAGCCACAAACAAGTCAAGATGGCGCCTGGCACTTTGCCAAGAGGAGTGGTGTGAGGTAAAGTTATGGAGTCATTAAGATGATGTTGATTGAGTTGAGCTGTGTATAACTGTTAAGATGAGAGGATTGCTGTATCTGAATGATGTTAACTAATTATACACAGCTTGTTTCAATTAGGTGTATATATACCTCTACTCTCCTACAATGAAGTGGCTCCCTCTGTATCAACCTTTACAAGTTGCTTGTCACGTTCCTCCCCTCCCCCCCCAGTTTTTTGCCCAGCCAGCCAGACTCCAGCACAAAAGCAGAATGATATTTTCAGAATGCCATGTTATGTTTGTAGATAGACAGATAGATAGATAGATAGATAGATAGATAGATAGATAGATAGATAGATAGACAGATAGATGATATACAAATATGAGAATGGTCTGGCAGTATATTTTTTTAAATAATAACATCTCAGGAGTGTGGAGGTACTAGCAGATAAAGAGGACTGTAGCTACATGTGCAATGGTTTAACTTCTAAAGAGTTTTTAAAAGGTTTACTGACAAAAATTTCAAAGGGTTTCAGTAAGTTTTGAGGTGTAACTTAGTAAAATGAGTTTAGAGGTGACAAGGAATCATGTGCAGTTCAATAGAACCAGGAATAATATGCATACACATGAATCCATGAATAAGAGGAAAGAGGAAAATTAAATAAAAATCAGAAGAACTGAGGAGAGATTAGGAATATGGAGGTGTATAGGAACAGCTGGATAAGAAAGCATGAAGTGGGCAGAAAAAGAGGAAGAAAAGGCCTCCCAGCTTGTAAACTGATCCATCCCTCCTGGGTAGTACAACTGTATAAATAACAGAGTGGATGGCTTAGTGGGAATGTACTTTTGAAACTCTGTTGACACAGACAACAGAAAGTGCCATGAGGGTGGCAAACTGAACCCGGTAAGCCCAATTAACCCCTTTGCCTTGGTATTATAAAGTAGCTATCTATCTTACAGTGCCTCTGTTGATCTACATTGATATGTTTTAGGACCAAATGCAATGATAAATCATTGTTTCATGTATTGATGAATTCTCCCAATTTCACAAAGCACACATCCATTTTATTGTGTGTTCTGAATATCTTCTTTTCTACTCACATCTGGTTTTAAGAAACATTTTGAAAGGAAAGAAGATATCACTAAGCCACCCACATCCTTTATTATACTACAAATTGAGTGTTATTTCAAGTTGTTTTTTTTTTTTTTTGCTCCTCAAGATAGCATGTCAAACATAGAAATTGTCATTCTCCTACTAGGTGTACAAATATTTGCAAAAAAACACGTTGTGCAGAGTTGAAATATGTGAAAGCCTCCTTTTTATAAAGTACAGTAAATACAAAAGCTTGTAATTGTCCAGTTAAAAAGGAAGTCAATTCTCATAAATGCTTATTCATCAATTCTACCACTGACTCTTCTTCAGTATCCACCATGCAAAGGTGTCAACATCATCCCACCATCAACTGAAGTACCATGTCAAATTTTCTCCTGGCCATATTATTTATCATTGGAACCTATTAATAATTACTTTCCTAAATGCTAGTCAAACAATGGGAATTTAACAACAGGTTCTTTTGAGGAGGGCAATTAAGGAATAATACACTGTGTTTCTTATCCCAACAAAGATCAACAGCACTCTGAAAAGATTGAAAAACAATGAATGTTTTCCTGCTCTGCTTTTTCTCTGTGCTTCCCACTGAGTAACAAAATGCAAAAGAGCTGGAGAATCCTGTTTTCCTCATGAAAGGGATGTTCTGCTGACTTCTGTAGGCACATCAAAATTGGAGAAGGAGAAGAGATGAATTGCAATTTCAGCCTTTCTCTTAATCTTAAAGATCTCTGATTTCTCTTATTTTCATTCCAACACCAGCACAACCATTGCAAAAGCAACCAGTCAACACAATCAGCATCAGTAAAGAGGCAAAGGGCCAATGATGAGCAAGAGAAGAATGAAGCAGATACAACCCCACATGTGCTCTCTTGAATCAGTTGGGAGCTTCTTGATGTTTTATAAAGGTAGGCAGAAAATGGAGTGGACATTCCCCACACTACTGGACCCCTACTCTTTTTCAATAGTCTCATGATCACAAAAAGCAGAATACTCATACTTAAATACCAGGCAACATTTAAGGCTTTATCTTAGCAATTTAAAGAAATTACCAAACTTTATAAAGGAAAAGAAAAAAACATTCCAAGTAAACACTGTGTAGCTAAAAGCTACATTCTACATTTTCTAATTAATATACAAAGCTTAATTTCTAGAAAGGAATCATTGCCATATTATTTTCTAGAAAACTGTAGATATATATATAGAAACAAAACTATGAATTAAGTTAAAGATCCTGAAAAAAAAATCCCAAAGTAAAAAACCGAAGCAAAAATATATGTGGCTCCAAGTGTCTTTTGAATTCTTTAACTACAGGAGTCAATTTTGAACTGAATACCAGAGTAGGAGACTAAATTACATGTGCCTAGTAGCCTATCTTCAATTAGTATAATTTTTTTTCTCCATTAAACAAAGTCATCCTAATATGCCCAATAGAATATTTATATTAGAGGCTTATATTCTGTTATCTTACATGCCATTAAGATAATTACATCATTCTCAATCTCCACTTTCTATCTGGATAATGAGGATTTATAATAGGCCATCTGTCTCTTTAGGAAAGTAATAGACCATTTGTCTCTTTAGGAATGATGATAAAATTTTCTAATACAAAAATTCTTTGAAAAATCTCAAGAAAACTAGAATTTTTTTTCAAATCAACATGGGGGAAAAATCCATTCCCAAGATACTTTTTACATTCTCTATATCACACAAAACATTATATAATATTTAACTGCAAAAAGGTTATTTACTTTTTTGTTCGTGTGCCAGGAAGTGAACCCAGAGGCACGTTACCACTAATAAATATTGCCAGCATTTTTTTTTATTGAAGACAGGGTCTTGCTAAGTTGCTGAGACTGTCATTGAACTTGCAATTCTCTTGGTTGAGCCTCCGAAGTTGCTGATATTACACTAGTACACTACCATACTAGATGTTTATTTTTTAATATAAATGGGAATATCTATATACTATATAAAGACATTTACTTGATTATATTATTTAGATAAGCATAAATAATTTCTCTCTAAAATTCTTCTAAATTACTTCCATCTTTTTTATTTCTCAACAACTAGATATATATGAACAATATATTTTCCTTAATTAACTTTCTAATAAATAATATAATATTCAAGAAGTAGTAAAGAGTTCCCTAGCCACCTGCCACCCTAAAGTATATCTTCACCCAAAGAGGAAATTTGAACAGAAACAATATGTAAATTGAAAAAGATTTCTTCTTATTTCTTGAGGCAAGATTTTGTGGTACTGATCGACTCATTTTTTTAAGTTGGCTTTTTCACTGCTGTGACCAAAAGACCTGACAAGAAAAATTAGAAGATGAAAAATTTATTTGGGGGCTCACAATTTAAGAGGTCTCAGTCCATTGAAGCTTGACTCCATTTCTTGAGTGTAGAGATGAGGTTGAACACAATGACATGAGAGTGTTGTGGAGGGATATTGCTCAAGATATCAAACCAGGAATAGGGGAGTTTAAGAGGGGGGAGAGGAGGAGAGGGAGAGAAAGAGAAAGAGAAAGAGAAAGAGAGAGAGAGAGAGAGAAGAGAGAGAGAGAGAGAGAGAGAGAGAGAGAGAGAGAGAGAGAGAGAGAGAGATGGTGCCAGCTGGTGCTTATTTCACTAGGACAAAATATAAACATCAAAGACATGCCCCAAGGACCCACCTTCTCCAGCCATATCATACCTGCCTATAGTTACCACCCAAGTTCATTCCTATCAGGGAATCAGTGTACTGATTAGGTCAAACCTTGTCACCCAATCATTTCATCTATAAACTTTCTTGCATTCTCTCTCAATTAGCTTTTTGGGGACTCCAAACATCTAAACCATAATACTGACAAATTAAATCTATAGAATTTAGAAACCCTCTCCTTTCAGTAAATTGGGAATGTCAACAAGTGAAAAGATCAGTTCACAACTTGTTATGACTGAGGAGGATCAGCAACATCTCCCATTGGAACTGCATTTTGAAAAACTGGGCAATGCTAGGACATAGCACAAGCAAGCCTAGTGTTTATAACTGCACACAGCATTCTACCAATTGATTATATTTTGTCTTATAATACTTCCAAATTATTTTCAATCTGTAAAGAGTAGGAATTGTATGATTCTTCAATATTTTTTCTCTCATAAAACCTAGCCCCAAGTTGGGGACTAATGAAATGGGTGAAGGGATAGAAGGAGGCAGAGGAATATGAGAAAAGGAATTTAAAAGACTGTACAACTATACACAAAACTACCACTGAATAAAAGCCTCTATAACACCCAGGTATCCAAAGATTACTTCAGGAAACCACTGTTTATTCAGAGACTCTACAGGTTGAACAAGCAATATTTTAGAAACATCTAAGACTATAAAAATGCACATGTTGGAAATAGAAACTCTGGTTAAGTATTGTTATTGAGAGGTAAACATAGTAGTAGTCACTCAGCATATTGACAGTTAATTACTGCTAGAAGTTTTTGTTAATACATATAAAGTTCCATAAATTTTGAGGGCTCTACCCTAATCTATTTTTGTGTGTTTAATTCTTGTTATTTTTAGGCTACTATTTTGCAGACTATAAAGTATGTATAGCATTATAGCAGAAATACCTATACTTGGATCTCATCTATCTAAAGTAAAAAATAATGGACAGAAAGCAAATTTATGTTAGAACTCTAATAAAGGAAATATCCTCATTTGCTTTGTTTATTTTTTCACCATAGCTTTACTGATGAAGCCTTCTGCAAGTCAGGCTAAAATGGATAAAAGGATTTTTATGCCTTCAGCTCCCTTCACTGTTTCTGATAATAATCAAAGCTTTCTGTTCCAGTGAGCACAAAACTCATTGTTCTTATTATGAACACTACAGAGAGTATGTTTATTTGATATAAATTTATATATCTGAGAAATCCCTTCTATAGCATTAGCTATAAATTTTGTGCTAAATATGCTAGTTTTTAATAGTAGTAAACAAAAAGACACAAAAATCTAGATATCAAATTATAATACATATATTTTCTAATAATATTCCATTGAGAAATACGCAAAGGCACTTCAGAGACTTAAGCACATTTAGTGCCTGCATTTTGATATCTAAACTAACTATTTGCTAATAAAAAAACAGACATCCTTAGAAAAATGACTGACTCAAGGGCAAGGGCAATGGAAATACAGGACTAATACATAATATTATATAATAAGAAAAATAAAAGAAAATATCTTGAAAAATAATATGAATAAGACAAAGAAGACAGGAATCAAGGTAAATAAATTTCCAATGGCCAAATGTAGTATGGTATGAGCAACAAAATAATGATAGAAATAGAGTAAAATCCACTGAGTAAAATAAAATTTTATGTTGTTTCAATGTTTTCATTTAACTCTTAAGAATATGTTTATTTCTTTCTTGATTTCTTCTATCATTTCATTATTCAAATAGTGTATTATTTAGTCTCCATTTGTTACCATAGTTTGTATTTTTTATTTTATCATTGATTTTTAATTTCATTCCATTGTGGCTGGTTAGATTGCAAGGTATAATCTATTTTTTTTTCAATTTACTAATAGTTTCTTTCTGGCATAAGATTTGCTCCATCTTAGAGAAGAAGCCATGCGCTGCTGAGGAGAAAGTATATTTGCTTATTGATTGATGAAATACTCTATATATCTATGTTAAGTATAAATTATTAATTATATTATTTAGTTTTATAGTTTCCTTATTTTGTTTTTTTTTTTTTGGAAGATAAGACATGTCCAGTAGTGGGAGAGGTTTGTTAAAATCACCCAGTAATATTGTATTGTGGTCTGTTTGTCTCTTGAAATTGAGAAGGGTTTGTTTGATGTACATAGATGCTCCATTGTTTGGGGCATAAATATTTATAAGTGTTATGTCCTGCTTATATATACTTCCCTTAAGAAGTATAAAATGTCCTTCTTGTCTCTTCTAATTAACTTTGGTATGAAGTCTACTTTATCTGAGACGAGAATGGAAACCCCTGCTTTTTTATGTAATCCATATGAGTGATAAGTTTTATCCCATTCTTTCACCTTAAGCCTATGGATCTTTGTCCATGAGGTGAGTCTCTTGAGGACAGCATATTGTTGGGTTTTACTTTTAGTCCCATCTGCCAATCTATGTCTTTTCATTGATGAGTTTAGGCCATTAATATTCAAAGTTATTATTGAGATATGATTTGTGATCCCTGTAATTTTATTTATTTTTGGGTTTTGATTTGTTTTAGTTTCTCCTTTTGGTTCCTTTAGTGTAGATCCTCCCTTTGTTGGTTTTTATTTTTTTTTTCACTTCATCCTCATGGAATAGTTTTTCAAGGATGCTCTGTTGTGTATGCTGTGTAGTTTTGAATTCTTTGTATTTTTGTTTATCATGGAAGGTTTCCGTTTATATCCAAAGAACTTAAAATTAAAATACTACAATATTTTACCACAGTATTTACCACATCAATGTTTATAGCAGCTCAATTCATAATAGCTAATCTATGAAACCAACTTAAGTGTCTGTCCTTCAATAGATTAATGGATAAAGAAATGTGATATATATATATATATATATATATATCACTGAGTGTGTGTATATGCAAAATCAGTGGGATATCACTCAGCTTTAAAGAAGAGTGAAATTATGTAATTTGCCAGTAAATGGATGGAATTGGAGAATATCATGCTAGATGAAACAATCCAATCTTAAAAAAATATATCAAAGGCTGAATGTTTTTCACTAATATGTAGATGCTAGTTCACAATAAGGTGGGGGGCACTAGAGAAGAATAGTGTTACCTTAGATTAGGTAGAGGGAAATATTGGGAGGGAAGGAGGTGGGATGTGGGGATAGGAATGATAGTAGAATTAAGTAGACATTATTACTTTAGGTATATACGTGACTGCATAACCAATATGATTCTACAACATGTACACTCAGAAAAATGAGAAATTACATCCCATCTATGTATAATATATTAAAGTGCATAAATGCATTCTACTGTCATGTATAATTAAAACAAATTTAAAAATTAATTTAAAAACAAAATTTATGTCTATCCTGATATAAATAAATGAATAAAGAGTTAAAAAAAAAACACCTTGTTCATCATAGAATTCCAAGGAAAAAATAGAATAGTGAAAAGAGAAACATCACCGTTTGGCAAATATTATGCCAATAATGATTGTAGGCAAAAATCATTACTGGATGCTAAAATTACTGGGTAAAAATATTATAAGTAATAGGATATTTGCATAGTCTGAAAGTACTGTCATATATGAAAAAAAAACACACTCCAAATATTAACTCTATGGTAGAGAAAAGACAGAAAATTTTAAAATGGCAGATATTTAATCAAGTGATCAAAGCAGATATCATCTGTGATGAGACATCTTCTTTAAGAGCACATCACTTCCATGGTGTTTATGGAGAACATGCATAGTCTGAATTTAGTCATAAAGAGTTTCTTTTTTTTTTTTGAGACAAGCCTTGCTATATTGCACAGGCTGGCCTCCTGCTTCTAGACTCAAGCAATCTTCCTGTCTCAGTTTCAAGAATAGTTGGAATTATTAGTGTGGCCACTAAGCTCAGCTCATGAAGACCTTTTAGTCAAACTCAAATTGAGGGACCTTCTAAAATATAGCTGTTCAATGCTCTTTTAAAAAAGGACCAAGGTCAAAAAAGCCAAAAATTAAGATAGTGTCCCCTAGTGGAGAAAATTAATGTGATAACACAACTTAATGTGTGATTCTGGAACAGGAAAAGGAAGCTAATGGGACAGTTGACAAAAATTGAATAATATGTATACATAAGTCAATACTATTTTATCAGTGTTAATTTCCTGGTTTTCATCAATTCAGTAAGGTTATGAAAGACATTTGGAAAAGCTAGGTGAAAAATATACCAGTATCCTATTCTTTGTGCTAGTTTTAAAGTCTGAAATTATTACAAAATGAAAAAGTTTAAGTGAAAATGAGCTAGAAATATATTTTTTTAAGTCTAACATTTGAAGTTAGGAATCATATATCTCCTCAGCCTTTCCTTTGTATGCTAAATATGTTTCACTTTGGACAAGATTCCCAGAACCTGTACTATATTTGCAACTCCATTATTTAAAACTCATTTGTCAGTAGCCCTTCTAATGTATGTTACCAGGAATGTCTATAATATACTGATACAGAATTTTTTAAATGTAATTTATGAAATTTAATTTAAATTTTAATCAAATTTGATGTCTTATTTTTTTTAAATAAAAGAGCTGAAAGTTTATTAGTTAAAATTGCAGTTAAACTTTAAAAACAGATTAAAGCATACAGTTGGATTAATTCAACATGAATTCAAATTAAACTTGAGGATTTCTTTTCACTGAGGTCAAACTATATTTTCCCATCTTATCCTATGCAATTGATTGGTTTAAGCCAACTGTAAAATTACATTTTCCCTTCAATATTCCCATCCTTTTAATTTTAACTTATATTTTACACTGGTTTAGCAATGTTAGACTAGTCTGATTATTCTGATTATATCTGACTATGATGAATATATTTTTTGTTTTCAATTGACAAAAAGAAAAAGTATATATTTGTGTCCTACAATATGACATTTTAATACATGTACACAGTGTGAGATGATGAAGTCAGGCTAACTGGCATATCTGTCATCTTAAATATTTTTTGTTGTTGTTCTGGGAACATTCAAAATTATTTTTACTACTTATTTAAAATATTCAGTTAATCTTTGCCAATTATAAATATGCTGCTGTACTTGTAAAACTTAAGAAGTTTTTCTACCTACACTCTGTTAGCCATCATCTCTTCATAACCCCTTCGCAGGCTCTGGACTTAACAGCCTAGCGAAAGCGACCTCACAAACTTGGGTCCCTGGAGGCTCGGGGCCCGCCCTAGCGACCAACTTGGGGCCCTGGAGAAGGGAATCTCTGCCTGGAGGGGCGGACGGAGGCGTCGCACCCTGCGGTTTCCTGGGCAACCAGCGCCGCCTCAACTCCGTCTCCGCCCCTAGTGCCTCGCTGCAGCGCCCCGCCTCGGCGCAGAGGCACCAACAAGCGCCCTAGATTCTTTCCAGAAAGCATTCGGCCTTTCTCACCTCTCAGTGCGTGGTGCATGCCACCAATGCCGCTGTACAGCTCAAGGACCCGCAAGGGCTCCATTCCTCCAGCCGCCACCTCCAACGCCGCAGCCTGGGATCTAGGCCTGCCGGTCCCTCCACTCCTGCTCCCGCAGCCCCCACCGCTCCTTCTGCCTCTGATTCCGCGATTTTTCGGTTCCCTCGACTCTGTCGCTGGGCTCAGGACTTTACTGGGCAGCGCAGGGCCTGGGGACTTGACAGATGTGGTGGTGGTGGTGGGGGGAACAAAGCACAGAAAACTATGAGGCTTTCAACTGAGTAGCAGCCATTCCAGAGCCTGATTGACGTTCATTCTTCACTGATTGTTTGCTGTGGCCTTGAGTGGGAAAGAAACCCGGAGCTCAGTAGAGGAGTGAAAAACTGCCTTGCCTTCGAAGTGAATCCAGAACAAATTGTTTTTCAGGCGGGCTATTTTTCTGCCCCTTGGAAGTCTGAAGTGTCCAAACATTCCTTCTACTAATCTTGAGCAGGATCACCTACTCAGTGGTGTGTGGCTGCAGCTGCCTGCTGGGATGATGCAGATAAATCAACCAGCCTATTCTCTAGAGAAACTTCCAGAATTAGAAGCAGAACACTGATTGAGTGACAATAACTCCAGCGATGCTTATTGTCATCATTAATAGTGTTAATTATATTTCAGCTTGGGAAATAAGCCCACATAGGATACATTGTTCTTAATAGTTCTCTGCACTATGAGCTTCCAGGAACTAGAGACTTGACTCTCCAGGATGGTCCTTGTGATCAAGTGGTTAGAGGTTCGATTATAAACTAAGATAAGTAGCCAGGAAAGAGGAAGAGGAAATATTCTCATGGTGAAGAGAATGTCCTTCTATTTGTTCTCAATACTGCCACAGGTTAACCTTTGTTAAGATCAATTTAGAGGTGCTGCTTGTAGAGAAAATGATTTGTTAGAAACTTTGCATGCCTGCTAATGTAATGGTAACAAAAATTTTACTACTATATCTGAATTATAGAACTGACTGACTGATCCATTTTGATGTGATCTATTTTTAATTGCAAGTGTATGTTAGTCTTTAAATATTTTGTTTTTATTGGTCACTTATTTCAGATAAGAAGAGTTTCTATGATAGAAAGATACCAGAAAACTGAATTTTAGCCTTGGCATTGCCAGTAACTGATTGTGAGTTTGAGATAAGTGGTGTTGTCTCATCTGTAAAATAAATGGGAAGGAAGGAAGGAAGAGATGAGTGCTGACAGTGTTGCAGTTCCAAGATTCCATGGTTGGTTTAGTATTTGAAAAAATAAGTTCTTTTTTGGCCCCATGATAAGTATCTCTTCCAATTAAATATCTAGAAAGTTTTTTTATCTGCCTTAAACAAATATAGTTTTAAACAAACTCATAAAACTATACATATATACACAAATATATACACAACATACATGTAATGCATGAAACAAACTCATGATATTTATTATATGATATTAACACCATAAACAATTTTCCGCACATAAAGTATAAAGGGGGCTTGATAGTTCCAGAGATTTATATATAGTCAACAGCCAATTTAATAAATAAACCTAGAATTTGTTCAGCATTAGCACTATAAATCAAAACATACAATGGAGAGCCTTCCCTTGAAGGAGGGGCCAGTACATACATATGTGGCACAGTTGATGAAAAATACCAACCTCCTAAAAGAAAGGAGGCTAAACCACCATTCCTGCACAGGCTAGTATTTAAGTATTCAATCTGATACTTGAGAGTCTTTGCAATGTAGCCTGGAACTTATTTTTCTTATTTTGATTTCTCCCTTTCTTGAACTCTGTTGTAAACTAAGTTGATCAGCATTCCCTAGACATACCTGTCACTTCTCTGCCTCTTTCCTTGCTGATATTCATTACCTTACCTAGAAATCTCCTAACCGTCTTTAATGCCTACACTTCAAGTGAAGCCTTCCTTTTAAATTCTCAGGCTAGACACCTTAACTCATTTCAGTTTTCTCAATCTCCCTCCTTTGCTGAAAACACAGGTTCCTCCCTGTTCCTACACTAAATCCTTTTAGTTCCTTCTAAACCTGTTTACAGCTCCCATGAGCCACATCATCTCTTTTTGTGATATTTTCTCTCTAAAGTTCTTCGTATGTGATAAATTTTTCAAGAAAAAACTTTCTGCATAATCATAATTCATAACTACCTCCATGAAAGTATCTGCACAAGTTAGGATCCCTTGGATTACATGCACTCTCTTCCAATTTCTGATACAAACTGTGTGATTTAGGAAGAGAACCAGGAGGGTTGACACAATGGGGAGCAGCTGAGAAGAAAGATAGGATGAACAAATAGAGGTGGAAAAGAGAACATATATTGACTTATTTTTTTTTCCTCAAACTGAATCTAGAATGTTCACAGGGGAGAAGAAAAACCTCTCTAATCCCCTTGTTTCCCATAAAATTATCCTTACCAACATTTCCAATAATGCTTATATTCTAATAAGAGAAAGTCAACACATTTTCAAAAATACAACTATCAAATCTTAGATTTTAGTATATTCAGTGTATTTTCTTTTAAAACATAAAATGCATCTTTAAGAAATAAAAATGTTAGTGAATCCATGGAAAATGAAGGCACATATAAAGCATATCAGAATTCACCAAGAGCACTTTGTAATACCAAGATGAATATTAAAATAATAGCAGGACTCTCAGTTATAGAAGGGCACATCATGCAACTTGGAATCCAGTGTCATTTTCTTCTTCCTTTCCTGCTTGTCATTATTGTCTAACAAGATTAAATAGATCTGTTTAAAATACTTTTGGCAATCACCTTAGGGTTTCCATGATCCAGCTCATTTTTTATTCCTCAGTGAAAAGTGAAGTGGATTCCTCTACAGGTTCACCTACAGTGAGAGAATACCCTCCTTCTGCCAATTTAGGTAATAAACAAATTCCATTCTGGTTTTACATAGAAAAAAGAATCATCTTATAAATTTCATAGAAAATGAAAGCTCATCATATAGAATAAATTGATAATAAATGTCCTCAAGAGACAAATTATAATCAGAAGAAATTTGAATTGGAAAGGTCCCTAGCAGGCATGTGCCACTCATGAGCTCCCATGAATTTAAGAACTCTTTCTACCAAGTTACTGATATTTGAGCATTAAAAAACGCAGGCATTCAAGTAGCTAATGAGGGTACATGGTACTACCTAGAGTGAGCAGTTTGATCGTGAAGACCTTGAATTATTAGAAAACTGTTCTTTATAATTACTAAACTCAATTCCTTTTAGACTTGCCCTCTGTACTGACTTTTAAAACTCTATTTTATTATGCATTATAACTAAAAACTCAAGCTCAAGAGCTAGAATGTAGATAGGAATCACAGGTCTCTACTTCTTACCTGGGTGACCTGGATTAAGTCACTTAGCCTCTCTGAGCCTAAGCATAACTCTAAAATATACAAATAAATTGGACATGTGATTGCTGAAAAGGTTAAATGAGGATCATTTAATTATATTCTGGTATGCAACTTTGCCTGTTGCATACCAGAATATAAATAGCTGTATGCTTATTGAATAGTTTCTATATACAGTAGCCCCTCCTTATCTGCTGTTTCACTTTCTGCAGTTTCAGTTACCTGCAGTCAGCTGGGGTCCAAAAATATTAAATAGAATTCTCCAAAAACAGTGCTTTAAATTATGCATTATTCTGAGCAACAACATGAAATCTTGTGCAGTCCCATTCCATCCTGCCCTGAACATCAATCAGTCCTTTGTCTGGTATACCCATGTTTGATATGCTACCTGCCATTGACATCTTGATTATCAAATAGACTGTTGAAATATTGCCATGCTTGTGTTCAGTAACCTTTATTTTACTTCACTGCAGCCCCAAAGCACAAAAATAGTGATGCTGACAATTTTATTACAGCATATCATTATAATTGTTCTATTTTGTTATTATTGTTATTAATCTTTATCTGTTCTTAACTTTTAATTTTAACTGTATCACAGGTGTGTATATGTGGAAAAAACACTATGTACACACACACACACACACACACACACACACACACACACATATATATATATATATATTTAGAGAGAGAGAGAATTTTTTAATATTTATTTTTTAGTTTTCGGTGGACACAACATCTTTATTTTATTTTTATGTGGTGCTGAGGATTGAACCCAGCAACCCGCACATGCCAGGTGAGTGCATTACCGCTTGAGCCACATCCCCAGCCTCCACATTATATATTTTTTTTTTTTAAAGAGAGGAGAGAGAGAGAGGAGAATTTTTAATATTTGTTTTTTAGTTCTCGGCGGACACAATGTCTTTGTTGGTACGTGGTGCTGAGGATCGAACCCGGGCAGCACGCATGGCAGGCGAGCGCGCTACCGCTTGAGCCACATCCCCAGCCCTCCACATTATATTTTGAGTTCAGTACTACCCATGATTTTAGGCATCCACTGGGAGTCTTGGAGCATATCTCCCAAGGATAAAAGAGGACTAATGTAATGGTCCCTTCAACTCTGATGTGACATGAATCCAATCTTTTATGTCAGTTATACTCCAGTTTGGTGATGCTCATTTTAGGAGCTAAAACTGAACATTGGACCCTGAAAAAGGTCAAATATTCAGACTATAGAATGGTCCAGTTAGCTACAGTCTAAGGGCTCTAGGAACGGGTGGGCCTTGTTGTAGGTGTTCAGGAGTAGCCTGGGCTTGGGCCAGGGTGAGTAAAACTGGAAACTAAAATCCATAGACCTTGCTGAGAAGATGATGAGTGTGAAAACACAGGAAGTCAAAGACAGACTTTTCCATAGGTAGTAAGAGACACCTCCTAATTGAGGTTAAGCAGACCTGGTGTGGAGGTGGAGGGTACCACTAAAAGCATAGTCATTTGTTAACTGTTTTATGTTCCCGGCACTGAAGAAATATTTAATCAAAAAATTTAAAAATTTTTTAAAAAATCTATTTCAAACCATAAATTGTCAATAGTATTTTAAAAGTGGGGAATGTCTTCTATTTCCTAAGCATAGGACTTTTTACTAATTTCACTGATTGTTGATCAAAATTTTCATTGATTCTCTAGAGCTAAACTTTACAATAGAAGAGCCACTACCCACATCTGATGACTTATTTAATTCACAAAAAATGTAGTTCAGCAGTCACATTGGGTAGATTCAAGTGCTCAACAGTCACAAGTCGCTACTGGTTACCCTATTGCTTAACACAGAGAGTATTTTCATGTCACAGAATGTTCTCCTGGGTAAAACCACTCTAGAATGATGGTCTCCAAGTTACCACTTTTATGTCTAGGACTTCCATAAAGAAACTGTGCCAAAATGTCTACAAACTGCTTAATAATTCATATTGAACACTGATTTAAAATAAGACCCCCAAAATAGGACTAGAAGGAACTCAAATAAAGCAAGTTTTGCATCGAAACTCCTTCCCTTTCTCTAGCATCTAGTTACCTTTTCGATTGACTGTCACAACAGAAAAGAGCAGATGTGTTCTGTCAGCAGCATGATAAATTTTCAAGAGAAAAAGAACAGATGGAAAGTAAACTTTCTGGTGTCTTCAAGGAGTAGTACTTTTCTATTGAAAAAGAATATTCTGGTGACCTCTAACTGGGAATAATGTTATCTTATACTTACCCCAGAAGAAAAAGAATGCTTTTAAAAAAAACAAGAGGAAATTTTATTTTAATTTCTACTGGAACACATAAATACCATGCAGCCTGCCTGATATCTTGCCATAATTTTGCTACTTGAGATTATTTTTGAAATTTCTCATTCAAAACTGTTTGCAGCAATATTAAATATTATATTTTAGTCAAATTAAAGATAGAGGGGGTCTTTGGGGGCTGGGGTTGTAGCTCAGTGGTAGAGCACCTGCCCAGCCCATGTGAGACACTGGGTTCAATCCTCTGCACCCCATAAAAATTAATTAATTAATTAATTAATTAAAGGCATTGTGTCCAACTAAAAAATATTTTAAAAATATATAGTGGGAATCTTTCTTTAAAACTGCTTTTACCAGCTCCTTCCTCTGGAATGAACCTTAAGAACTATTTGGTCCAGTGTTTTCCAAATTCTTTTTTCCCCCAAACGTTTGTTCAAACACAAACTCATTTAGAATCAGAGCCAAGAGAGATGGAGACATAGAACAAGTGCAAGGTCCCATGCACACAAATCCTAACTGCTCTGTTGTTGAAGCATGGATGGTAGTGGGCCCAGAATAATGCTAGATTACCTCCTATTCTCCATCAATTCCTATGGCTTCCTCCCCAAAAGACCTATATCGTATACCACTGATTTCATGTAATCTGTTTTAAAGATGAAGACCTGGAGATCCAGAAAGTTTTAATATTTTGTCTGGTGTCACAGCTAGGTGGAAGAAGCCCAGCTCAGTTCCCTCTCAGTTCCCTCTGTCAATCATGGCTTTGCCATAATATAATACAAAACATGCTGAGTAGGCTCAGTGGACCCAGGCCTGCTGGGCCCCTTGACACAGAAGCAAAGCCAGGAATCTAAAGTAGCTCTAGGATGAAGATCACATTGCTTCCTGAGAACAGGCTGACCTGAGAACTGAGGGCAACTTTTGAGATCTATCAAGCAAACCAAAGCCAACAAAGCAATGCATGTTATAGAGGTCAGACAAAAAAGGTTAACATTGCATAGTAAAAGAGGACCAATCCACAGACTAATTAGCAGCATGTGTGATAGCTCTTCTGCCAATCACTCTAGCAAGACAGCCTAATACAGTGCGAGAAACATGGCCCTTAGAATCAGATGGGTTAATATGAATCTTGCTTCTTGCTTAAAATACTCAGTTCTCCTACAAAATAGGTAATATTTGCTAAAAGGTAGCTGTTTGTACTCAATTTTATACATATGTACTTCATAGATGTGGAAGATGGATAGATACATATAATCAATAATAAGCCTAAAACATTAAATAATTTTTTCTTCCAATTTTCTGAACAACTTTGTCAAAACATAAGATATAACCCATTCTTTTCTAATAGAGGAAATTCTAGTATGCTTTCAAAAGCAGTATATTAACATGAGATCAGTTTGCATATTACACAACAAGATTTCTTTCCTCATCTATTTCTAACACAGCTTTCATTCTTCCATGTGGGCAAATATAGCCCATGTTGGGACCACAGGAGAGCTGTTGTTACTTTGTTCCTTTTGTCTAGCAATTCACCCATTCAGATCTGCTGGAGGGAACCAAAACATACAATCCAGAACTATCAATATTAAGAAAAGGAAATAAATATTCAAACTCCATGAACTCTTTATTCTTCTTCATAGTCTGTTTCTGTTTTTCATTGCTACATCATTAGAATGATAAACTACAATACAAAAATAAAGGAAATACTTACAAGATTTTTTCTATCCCTGTTTATTTAGGACTAGATTAGTTACATGAAAGTATCACTTAGAATCATCTGCATATGATCCAATCATGATTAAAATAGCTAAAATGTAATAATAGTTCCCTGGAACTACAATCAATCTATTCTGTCTACATAAGAAAAAACCCTATACTTATTCTAAATTGTTAACTTATCAGCTTACAAAGTCAGTTTTAGAGTCTAATACAAGCACACTTATTCCCCAAACTCTCACTTCATATGCAGAATCTATCAATCCTTATTTTACAGAGCTAAACTTTTTCCTGCAGACAGACCATGAGTGTTTCATTTCCATGTAGGGTAACTATTGCTAAGCTAAAATATCTAAATTCCCCAAAGGAACTTGTTCTATTTTTACTCACTCAAAAAATACTGAGTGGCTAAAATAGGCTATATTTCAATTGATGGCAAGAGTACATTTTACCAGTAGGGTGGTATAACTAATAAGATAATCTAGGCTTTTAAGTTTCAAAGAATTTTAAATAATTAAAATGTTTATTAATCAGTTTTAGACCTATCAGCTTTTCTTGTTGAATATTCAGTTTTTTTATGAAGAAAAAAAGAAAAACTTCATGTTTATAAATTAACATATATTTGCAAATCACATAATCACATATATAAACAAATGAAAATAAAAAGATAGCACCAGCTTTATCTTTAAAAAAAAACCCTACAAGTTATCAAATAAAAAAAAAGAGTTGGCAAATATTTTAAGGAAGAATTCCATATTAGGAGTTTTAAAAATGATTCTTGTTAGGAAAGAATGTCAGGAATCCACATATCACATTCTCTCTTATTCCTTTCATTTTAGGGACTACATTCTAAAGTAGGGTGGAAAAATGCAACAAAGACCATTTTGTATAAATCCTTGTAGTTTAAAGATTTAATATCCAAAACTTAACATCACAGTTGAATCATATCACTTGTTCCTTCTAGGGCAAGATATTACTATTTGGAAAACAATTTTTAAAATATTACCAGAAGCGAGAGGGTCCTGATGAGCAGTAAAGTAAAAATAATCAGTAAACCTCAGAATATTGGGAGCCCAATCCAATTGTAAGAGTCTTCTGACCATTGTTTCTCAATTTTGCTAATAAGAAAATGTTTACCAATAACACATAATTTAGAAAATGAAGAAATATATAAACAAAGAAAATCAGAACTACATTAGATACCCATGGCTGAATTTTCATGTTTTTCCCTTTAATATTTGCACTAATTGTCTTTTACCAGACCTATTTACCACTAATTATCTTTTAATCAGAACATTATTGCAGATCCATCCTACATATATGAGCCCTCTCATCTAGTATTTTAACATGATCAGTTCTGTTTTTCATTAGACATACCAAAGAGACCTGTGATTTTTAAATTTATTTTTATTTTTTCTGAATTTTAGAAAGAATATGTGCTGATGGTGAGGGGTAAAACAAATGACACAAATTTAACATTCAAAGCTCCTAATATATTCTTCAGATAGAGTCTACAGGTGGGATTCCTGGGTAAAGACTTATAATTATAACCTGAGTTCTTGAAACTGGTTTCCCCCTCTGCACTGTCATGAGACGTGAGCCAAAACAGCGTATCATTTTTATTTACCATTACTGATTAGTATTGAGGGTTAATTATTGTCATCTGTTTTTTTTTATTTTGTCAATTACTGGTGATATGTGTTCTTTTCTGATGAAGAAATATTGTGTTTCTTACTGAATAATCATAATTTCATTTTTATCATTTATTTTTTAAATGAGCCAAATTTGCCTACATGTTCTTATTTTTAAAATTTATTTTCATGTAGGATGTGAAATGAGGTTTTAAGACTAAACTTTTCTCCAAATATCCAGTTTTTCCTTTCATATTGTTTTGTGATACTTTTTAAAAACAAGTTATAATTTTATTTGGTATGATCTGTATTCCTGTCATGTGTCTGCTATTTTTTCTGAAAATTTAACCCAGTAGTCCCCCATTTTCCCTGAAAAAAAATGAAATGTAGTCTTTTAATTCAAAGGATACAAAATATTAGACTTGCTTTCTTTAATGAAAAAGGTGTATTTATTTCCACCATTTCATGAGAAAATGGAAACATTCCTTCAATGGAGCATTAGAAGACAAATAAACATACCTATTTTTTATAACCTTAAAATCTGCTGATATGCATACTTATTCTACATTCCCAGGTGATGTCATCATATCAACAATCATGAAACTTAACCAACCCAGACACAAAATAACAACAATCACAACAACAATACTTAAAAATGGTATGTTCGATTTTTAAAAGCTGCATTTTCATACTTACACATTATTTTCACAATAATCCTGTAAGTAGGCATTATCAACATGATACTTTAGATGAAGAAAGTAAAGTTAAAAGCTCTTAAAAATTGTGATTTGTTGGGGCTTGGGTTGTGGCTCAATGGTAGAGTGCTTGCCTTGCATGTGTGAGGCACTGGGTTCTATCCTCAGCACCACATATAAAAAAAACAAAAAAAAACAAAAAAAAACAAAGTTACTGCTACAACTAAAAAACATTTTTTAATTGTGATTTTTCTAAAATCAAACAGCTCATATATGACTGAGTCAGCACCAAAAGGAACCTCTATCAAAGAGAAATTAAAATAAGCAACTAATTTTTAAATCAAATCTACACCCCGGACTCCCACAGAGTCAGAGAGGAGACCCACGGTGCCAGCGCAGCGACTCTCCGGGAATTCACGCCAGGCTCCCGGTTTGGAGAGAACTTGCCGCCTGGGGATCCACACTGGATCCACCGCAGCTGACCAGGTTTTCAGCCCAGCACTTCTCACCTAATTCAGCCGACTCCTGACCTAGAGTCCCGCACTCAAGGGCGCGATCTGGGTCCGGCCCACGGTTTCCAGGAGGACGTGTAAACCCTGAAGGGGTCGGATCCGAAATGGGAGCTCCCGGAGTAGGTAGAAAGCCCGAGGGCGTATTCTCTAAGAGGGAGGTTAAGGAGGCTAGGGCGCAAGTGGAGACGGCGGTCACCTGCCTCTCTCTCCTGGTGCAGAGGCCAAGGTGCTAACCGGAGGGTCCCCATAAGGGAAGGATTCTGGGGAAATTTAAAGGTTCTTCTATCCTTCCTTATGCCGCCTCCTCAGGAGCTTTCTGGCTTCCTCTGGAGTTGGCAGAGGCAAGCCTGGAGTCTCCCAGTCACAGCGGCTGGCCCGAGCGCGCAGGGAAAGAGGACTCGGATGCGCAGGGCTCCCATTCCCCTGACGCATTTTCTGCACCACTGGTGGCCGTCGGGGAGGTGGTGGGGAAGAGTAGGAGGTTCTGGGGATGAGGCGGTTAAAAAGCACAGGGACTGGGGGGCTCCGGATTGTGCAAGAACCGCCCCCTCTCCTTTACCTTCGAGCCTACCCTGGGCTCTCCAGGCTCTGGGCCCGTCCCGCGCCCGCCGCTGGCGGATATGGAGCGTGTTTCCCGGAAACCCCCAGGTAAACCTTCCTGAGTTTGGAAGGGGGACAGCTCTTCCGGGAAGCCAGTGAGAGCCGAGAAGACTATGGGATAACGTGGAGGGGAGGGAAATTTCCTTTTTCTTTTCTTTTCTTTCTTTCTTTTTTTTTTTTTTTTAATATGGGAAAAGCTGCCCCTGGACGGCGGGGCCTTTCCATCTGAGGCTCTCTGTCTTGGGGAAAAAGCAGAATTGCGGGTGACACCTGGGAAGGGAGGAAGAGAAGGTCCTTAGGGGAATATTTACAGGTCAAATCGATATCCCCGTTGGGCTACGAGGATGGCCAATTTCAAAGCAGATTAGATTACTTTGTGGCATTTCAAATAAAACGGCAATTTCAGAGCCTTGAGCATGTGGGCGACCTGCGGGAGCTGTCCGCCTGCTTGGCTCAGTGAGCGCAGGGGCACTCTGCTGGAGCCCTCGAAGGGAATTCCTCCTCAGGTATTTTTCTTTTAAACCAAGGGCAAAGGGGCGGCTGCGAGGGCACAGGCTGCAGCATGCTGGGCAGAGGAGAAGCAGGGGCACGCTCCAGCCTCGAGGAGCTCAGGGAGCTCAGGCTCTGAGCGCTCTGGGTGGCGCCACCGCCTCTTGCTGAACGCTGCCGTTTACTGGTTGTTTCATTTCCTGGTCCAGGTTTAGGAGATGCATGGGGACAGCCGAGTCGCACCGGGCCTCTGGATAGTGTCGCCAAGGAGCTGGGATCGCACTTGCTGCAGGTAGAACCACCGCGCCGTGGGAGGAGCGCCGCCGCCGCCAGTCGCCCTGGCGGGGGCTCCCTTCCAACCCTGTCACCCGAGTTTCTAGGTGCGCGGCACAAATCCACAGGCCGCCCCCAAGCTGAAGAAGTCCCAGGGGCGGGGGTGGCTCCCGCCCGGGAGGGTCAAAACCCAAGCGTGGATGCTTAGCCTGTCCGGTACAGCCTCAGCCCCAGCCCCAGCCTGCATCCCTCTCCATCCCAGCGCCCCAGGGGTTTCTAGCTCACCCAGACCTAGGCGGAAAGGCGCCCCTGAACGTGGTTAAATCGTTTCAACCTTACTTCGGTTTGTCCCAGAAACCGGGCCAGGCTCTGGAGCCAGAGAAGCACCGTTCAGGAAGCATTGTGCCACAATGTGGCAGCGTTTAGCAAGTGTGAGTGTGTGTGTGTGTGTGTGTGTGTGTGTGTGTGTGTGTGCGTGTGCGTGTGTTGTTTTTGAAAATACATGTGCGAGGGAGAAGGGAATGGGGGAATATTTGAAACCCGGAACTTTCACAACTAAAGAGAACTGCGGTGGCATAGCAGCCGGCCAGGTAACACTCTCTGGGAGCCTGGCCCACACGCCCTCGGCTCGCCGTCTGCCCGCCCTTCCAGCTTTGCGCTGCATGTTTTCCGTGTTTCATACTGTCCACATTATAAGTGACACTAATATCAGGGAAAACTAAGTGCTTGCAGGGGAACTTCAGAGAAAGTCTGGTGGGCAAAGTCAACACTTCCAGAGGTCTTACATTTAATTAATTCCTGAGTGGTGTGTGGATGGCTGTCTTTGCAGTTATTATACATGTAAGTGAATTAGGTAATTGAAGCTAGGAAAGCACACTCCATGTTTTCAATTAAGAATATTATTTTTTAAGCTACTGCTGGTAACGTTTAGAATTTAATTATGATAATTTCTTCACTTTTATTTGTTTTCCTAGATGTTGCAAGAGATCTGTTTTGTTAAATGTATCTCTAATGGTTTTAGAGTTTAGCAACTATGCAAAATACATCAAAGTGTCTGTAACTTTAGAAATTGCTTTATAGTTTGTCCCAGATTCTGTTAGGAAAATGTGTTGTAGCTGAGTTAGAAACCTGAAAGTAAGACATAATCAAGTTGCTGGTCTCAACCTAGCACAGGGAAAGGTAGTGATAATTTAGTTAGCAAAGAATTTTTGCAGCAAACGGTATTTGAGACAGCAGAATGTAAGGATATCTTTCAAGTTTCATTTCTGCTACATTCTTTATAGCCCACCTCCAAGGGGGAGAGTAGAAAACCCAAAGGTAATCTGGTTTCAATTACATGCTGTAAAAATAGAATTTGTGGCCAGAAATTAATTTGTAATATTTTTTTATGGGAGTTGCACTGCGGATTGTATGGGTCTTTCACAAACTTTATTGCTTTTCTTTGGTTCTGGATCTAAAATATGAATGAGTAAATAAAGTACAGTTTCCTTTTTCAAAAGTTAAGTCTTTGACACAGAAAAATAATCATTACCTTTTTATTTGTCTTAATTATCTCTTATAGTTTTATCTTATTTTTAGAGGGATTAGGTAAAAATCAGAATTTCATTTGGGTAGTTTTAATTTTTTTGGAAGATACTTTTTCTCCTTGAATTTGGCAAAAGTTATTCAATCTTTTACAAAGTTGAAATAGTTAATTCTATAGACTTTGTCTGGTAAAATAATCAGGTATTTTGTTTTATTTTCTGGGGAGCAGCAGTGGTCGGAATTTATTATTCAAATGGTACTTATGGGTAACTAGAATATTGTGGCAAATAATGAGTATGTCCTAGTGGTATAAATGACTGCCAATTATGACTTAAATGGTCTATATAGTAGTGGATGTTCCCCTAAGTACCATAGAACTCTGGATTTGTGCTAAGTGCTAAAATAACTCCAAACAATAAAGCTACTACATTTAAAGTGAGCATGATAGGAATTCTCAAATGTTTCAGATGATTTTTGTGATGTGGATGTAAGGTTTTTTTTAAAGTGCTTTAAAAACATTTCAGAGCCTGGCTTGGGAAATAAACCTTGAATGTTGTCACCTGTGGTCCTCATGGCCCTGACTTCTTTTTTGAATTTAACAAATATGCATTGATTTTTTTTTCCCCAGTTCTGGGCTCATGGATGCTGGCGAACACTTCACCACTGAGCTTTATGCCTTCCTCCCACTTCACCTCCAGCCCAGTGACAGCAAAATTTCTAGATTTAATGCTGGTGTAGAACTAACATCTCTTACCCTGATACGTTTTCTGTTTCAGACTTTGGATGGATTTGTTTTTGTGGGAGCATCTGATGGCAAAATCATGTATATATCCGAGACGGCTTCTGTACATTTAGGTTTGTCCCAGGTAGGTATGGCCTAATTTTATGTACAATCAAAATATTCGATTATATTGTAGCAGATTGTGACAGCTTTGCCTAGCCTGAAAATGAGTCTGCATTAGTTTATGAACATTATTCATAACTGCAAAATACCCCCACCCTCACCTAGTGCTGGGGATTGAACAAGCTCTATGACTGAGCTCTACCCCCAACCCCAAATTTCTCTTTAATAGGATTCCCATGCAGTTTTCTTCTTCTTCTTCTTCTTCTTCTTCTTCTTCTTCTTCTTCTTCTTCTTCTTCTTCTTCTTCTTCTTCTTCTTCTTCTCCTTCTCCTTCTCCTTCTCCTTCTCCTTCTCCTTCTCCTTCTCCTTTTTCTTCTTTGCATTTTTACCTTTTTCCTTTCTTTTTCCTTTGAGGCTTGTGACAACTATGTCTTCACTGTGGCCAGCCCTGTTCTGAGTCTGTCCTATGTATGCCCTGCCCTACCTGCTCACCTAGTGATGTTAGATGGCACAGAAAAGAGCTTCCCCAGGGGACCTACAGTCAGGCCACACATGCTGGGCTGCACATGGTATTGTGCGTTGCTGTGAGGTGAGAGGAAGCTTCTGTAGAACATGGATTTATGCGGCATGTGTTTTGGGGAGACAGAAAGGGAAGGGGTAGATTTATGAGTGTTCACATGGAATTCAAGGTCATTTTTCCTGAGTTTTTCCAGTTCAGTGGTTGTTTCAGTAAAGCATTTTATATGCTTGTGATAGAAACTCATAAAATTCAGTTTACTACTGTTTTGCACTGCGAGGTTCTGGTTTCTTTAGAACATTTAAATATTACCCATTTTTCTGGAAAAGTGAAACCATCTTCTGAAAAGGGGGTTCCTCCCTTAGAAGGAAAAGATGACCTCAGCTTGTGGACCCCCAGCCAGATGAGGGTTGGGTTGAGGGTCCGGCTGCTGTCTGGGCCTGTGGATGGCCCGGACAAGGAGAAGCAGACTGGGTTTCCCTTTCACATCTCTGATTTAACAAGCGTGGGGAAGAGAGATAAAAGTCACATTTTTTTATACATGCCAGGACTAAACGTTCCTTTATATTGTGAGCTCTCAGCGTGACTTTTCATCACAAGTGAGGACATACTTCAATGAATGACAGAGACAGAACAAGGGCTCCTAAAAAGCGTGTGAGTGACCTGTTCTTTCCATCCTTCTCCCACAGTTAAGCCCAAATGGAACATGCCTATTAATGTTTCTTGAGTTTTTCTCATTGAAAAACAAAATTACCAAATTTGGGAACCCGAGTTTGGTGTATTCCTTTTCTTTTTCTGCCAGTACATTAAAAAAAAAAACAAAAAAACTTTTCATTATTTTACAGCCATCTCTTCCAATGTATGCACATCCTTCTCCACATCCAAATGGGCTTATGTGTTTCCTATGCAAAGTCTGTTAAAGGAGATTGCATATTAAAATAGTTTAGAAGGTTGTTTCTTACTCTCTCTTCTCTTATGGGACCTGCTATCCCAAATAGTTTATCAAAGCTTGATTCTTTTTTTAATGTTTATTTTTTAGTTATAGGTGGCACAATATTTTTGTTTTATTTTTACATGGTGCTTAGGATTGAACCCAGTGCCTCACATATACTAGGCAAGCACACAAGCCAAACCTCCAAAGCTTGACTCTTGCATCTATGTGAACTGAGGGATAAATATGTGTACAGACTGAGAAATGTTTTGAGAAGATTAGATTTACTATTTCTATGGGATTGGAGATTGTAGCAGCTTAGTGGTAGAGAATGTGCTTAGCTGAATAAGTATTGCCCACTCCTCATCCCCAATCCTCCACAAATAAATGGAAAGGAAAGAAAAAAGAAATTTATTACTTTACATTTTTTAGAATTAATCAGAATTATTTACTTGCACCTAGACTGGTTTCTACTTCTGACCTAATCTGTGGATTATTTACCTTTTAAAAGTATAATTTACTTTTGATAGTCTTACAATATTGTCACAAATAAGATAAAACATTTCATATACTTTTAAGATGATTTGTCAAAACATTTTTGATCAGGGGCTCACACTGGCATTAAAGTGTTTTTGTAGCTGCAGATGGAGGCTAACACAACCTCATCGAGGAATCAGAAGAAAACCAGTTGCCCTGCATGATCAACTTGACTTATTTTTTTTGCAATTGTCTTCTCTTCAGGGAACAAAGAAGCTAAAGGAATCTACAACTTTCTTAGAAAATGGTAGTACTGGCCCTTCCTCCCTTTTAAAACAAGGATACAAAGTTTTATTTCTGCATATGATCACAGAAATCAATTTGACCACTATTTTTCAGTATTAAATTTATATCTGAGATCCCTAGCAGTCAAAACAAAATGGGAAATAAATTCAACTATCCAGGAATTTTATGTCCTGGGGTTATATTTTAAATAATATGGTAATGTCTGCTCTGTCTCTCTTTCAGATCATGCTGGGAAACAGATCAGAATAACTATTTTGTGTGATTTGTGAAGTATAGGGAGCTATACAAAAGCCAGAAAGCCTCACTTTCATTAAATACAGTTTGCAACTAGAGTACTTTGGTGGGCATCTCTTAGGGTTGCTCGGTCACTTGGAATATGTGAGCACATCTTTAGGTACTGAGCACAACTTAAGCAATCTGTCACTCAGGCAGCTCAGCCTACCAGCCTACCTTGCACCCCACACAGACTCTTTTTATGTGGGAAAAAGATTCTGTTGATTATGAACACAATAATTAAGAATGACCAACACATTGGAAAGGTAATGACTAAGCCTTCTGTCAAGATTAACTCCACATGAGGAAATGGAGGCAACATAAAAGCATGATGTTTCTTTTTCATCATATGCAAAAATACAACTTTGTATCGTTGTTTTAAAAGGGAAAAAAGTCCAGGTATGACCATTTTCTAAGCAAGTTGTAGAGATTCCTTTAGTTTCTTTGTTGCCTATGAAAGGACAATTGTAAAAAAGATAAGTCAAGTTGATCATGTAGGGCAAATGATTTTTTTCTGATTTCTCCATGGAGTTGTGTTAGCCTCCGTCTGCAGCTACAAAAACACTTTAATGACAGTGTGAGCCCCTGGTCAGTGGCTGGGGAGTGTTCCACAGTGAACTGTTTAAATAAGCAACAACAAACTTTTCTCTTAGATCTGCCTTCTGTTCATGATTAACTCCATAGAAGGAAATTTAGGTAGAATTGCAATGTGTATTTTTTTCTGTCTTCTTTACTTAAACAGTAAAATAAAGTATTGAATAGGATGTCAAATACCCAACTACTCTTTAAAAAAATGTTTTGCACCCTTTAGATTATTTTCATTATTAGCAAAGAATTGGACAAATATAACAAACCAAAAACCTTAATAAAATAGGCTTACGGACTGGGGATAGTACTCAGTAGTAGAGTTCTTGCCTATTCTGCGCCAGGCTCTGGGTTCAATCCCCAGCATACACACAAAAATATTAGTAAAATTTTACCCAGTAGACAGAGTAATGCTTTAAAATGTTTTCTGGTGAATAGCAATTGTAGTAATAGCTTATATTTACATGGTGCTCGTCTGTATTCCTAGAACTTTCAATTACTCTCAGTGACATTGTCTCATTAAGTGAGGTTCATGTTAAGTCAAGGTTACACTCCTCGGTAGAGGGTCACAGGAACATACCTTCCCCCATCAGTTCTGCCATAATCGTGTGAAAATTCACAGCAGAAGGGAATTGTTCTGTTTTGTCCTGCTTTTGATCTGTACTATCTAAATACCTGAATTATACATTTGAGGATGTAAAAATGATTCTTTATATTCTTCAAACCCAAAGCCTTTTTTTTCCTTTTAAATGCTGGAGATGGAACCAGAGTCTCTTCCATACTAGGCAAGTGCTCTACCACTAAGCTATACCCCCAAACCATGTTTATTTTATTTTGAGGCAAGTCTTGCTTAGTTGCTCAGTCTGCCCTTGAACTTACCTCATTCTCCCAAGTAGCTGGGATTGTAGGCATGTGCCACTGCACCAGGCTTAAAAAGGATTCATTAAACTTTTTTTAATTCCAGTATTGGAATTTTTAAAAATCTACGTCTTATGACAGTGTATTTTTTTTTTAAATCTTAAGCTAGTAAACAAGAGGTCATTGTTGTTAAACTGTGGTATTAAAAATGGCAGAGATAAGCAGAAAATACAGTTAGTTTGTCCACCTAGTCCAGAGGCTGAGCATTAGAAAACAGTTGCATCCAACCTGGGGATTCTGTCAGGTTTGCAGCACAAAAACATACAGACATATTTTAATATGTTGGAAAAAGTAGTGCCGGGAAGCACTCTTATCCATAACATTCACTGAACATTTACCAACGGATTTGATTCCTTTTTTGTTCTTATTATTGTAATTATTTTACTTATATTTAAGCAAAAACAATCCCTGTATAGCTGCTATATATAGTTTTAAATATCCTTGTGGTTCAGATTTCCTTACCAAAGTTCCATGTTATATAACATTGAGGTTACTGGTATACATTTTCATATAAAATAGCTGTTTATGAGACACATAAAGAAAAATGTAATATTTGAGATTGATACCAGAAACACAATAATACAAACAGCAACCGTGTAAGTTAGAGGCACAAGACCAAATTTTTTCACTTTTGAAATAAAGAGAAAGGACGATGTTTTATGTTTGTTGACATAACTTGAACCCTGAAACCCAAACCATCTTAACCATCTTATTTTTAAATGCTCAATTTACCATACTCAGCAAAACATCCAAAACAGAGTAATGTGCATTTCCCCAGTGCCGAGTGACTCTGCCCTTCCCCACAGAATATACCCTTTTAGTGTTGTATTTATCATAGGCAGTTTTCTTGGCAGGAGGAAAAGCTATTCAGCAAAACATAAAAAAGCTCTTAGTAGAAAAGTCATTCATTTTGTAGTTAGCAGGGTTCTACAAATAATAAGGGATCACATCGAAGTTCTGTTTTAATAAGTCTGATGTATGAGTCCAGGGAGTTTTATGGCAACAACTTTCTCTCCTTCTCTAGACAGACAGACAGACAGACGGACACACACACACACACACACACACACACACACACAATATTTTTCCTGCAAGGTAGTCACATTTCTTCTGGCATTGAAAAGCATGAATAGATAAATAAATACAGGAAACATATGTCAACCATAATTTTGAGTTAAGGTCAGCACTGTTTTATCATTCCAGAATTTGTTCTGTAAAAACATTTCCTTTATTTGACGGCTATTTTACTTCCTAGACAGTCTTAGTGTTTTCCTGTCCGTTTTATAATGGACCCAAGAACTCAGAAAATCAAGCCCTCCTTCCCTGCCTCTTGCCCCTCCTGGTTCTCCAATCTCTGATGAGAACAGGAACTTTGGAAATAGATGAAAATATTTGGGGATTAAAACCCCTAATTAGTAGAGATACAAGTTTTCCTGCAAGTCCCTAAAGGTGTTTCTCAACAGAGACGTTAGTAAAGTACTGTTTTTTTTTTAAATTTTTTAAATTTTTGTTGTAAATGGATAGAATATCTTTATATATTTACTTCTATGTGGTGCTGAGGATTGATCCCAAGGCCTCACACTTGCTAGGCATGTGCTCTGCCACTGAGCTACAACCCAGCCCCGCAAAATACTATTTTTCTCTCAAAAAGAATTTCAGGAAAACCACAATGATCATTTTTTTTCCCTTAAAACATGGATAAGAGTATCCATTACAGGCCAATACTAAAACATTATTATTATTATAATTATTTTAAAATAAGCTGGACCTCAATGGCACAGTGCTTGTCTAGCATGCTTGAAGTTCTGGGTTCAGCCTGCAGCCCCCAGAATAAATATATAAATAAACACATATATAATAAGCCATTGAAATAATGATTTTAAAAATCCAGCTCCTTTAGTGTTTAGCTCGAAACTCCCCATTTTGATAACACTCTATAATGTGCCCCATAGCTCTGTCTCATGTGGCTGGCTTAAATGTTGCTGGTTTATTTAAAACTTTTTAAGGGGTAACAGGAATGACTTGAAAGAAGAAGGTTCATATCTCTCTCTCTCTCTCTCTCTCTCTCTCTCTCTCTCTCTCTCTCTCTTTTCCCAACAAAATGACATAAACGTTTTTCACATGGGCCAATCTCCATTGAGGTCGATTACAGAGGCCCAGATTCGGGAGGTGGCTGTGAGGAGGTGACAGGGGGATGTCTGTAACAGGATTCTCTCTGTGCTCTGCTTGCCTCATATTTGAAGGAGATGCTCCAGGAACGATGCCGAGAGTGGAGCCATGCAAGCCTTCTGAGGGGATGAAATTACTTAGCAGACCAGAAACAATCTCTTCTGAATAAAGAAGGCAGTTTGCCACATCTTGACAGATTAGGAGAACTGGCTGGGAGGAGCGGGATACATTACTTCACCTCTCCAGGGCCCTTTGGTTCCAAGTGAAGAGCTGAGGGCCCTGGAGGCTCCAGGAGAACTTCTCACTGAGCCACTTGGCTGGCCTTATGCAGCTGTGGGACCTGGCACATGGCACCTGCAGGGCTACCCCTTCGTAGATGACCCTCTGACTGACAGCAGGTAGTCTCCAAATGTGCCCTGGCCAGACACAGGACAGCCACAGCCTCCTTGTGCTCCCTAGGGTCACACCTCCCTTGGGCAGGGCTGTGAAGACTCTTCTGACCCACTCAAGGTCCTTTGCCTCCCAAGGGCACTATTTCAGCTGGGCTTTGGGGTTCCCACTGGCTGCGTTGAAATTACCGTCATTCTTCTTTATGCTCCTCCAAACAATACTGGAATACACTGACAACTGCCCTTATCTGTCACTCCCAACTCTACTAATAGGAGTCTTAAAAACAGGACTGTGTCCCAGTACTCAGAAGACTGCCCTGGTGGCTCTTTCTGAAACTTTCTGTGCCTTTGCCCATTTGTGAAGGGGTGCAGGTCTCCAGGACTCAATAGCGTATCCTTGAGTGGCATCCGTACTTGGGTGAACATTCTAAAGATGCTCACAGTCAGGAACAGGACCCCCAGGGCCCTCTGTGCAAATATCCCAGTAGTGGAGTTTTTCTGGAACCACCCATTCCTGCAGAGCCAGGTCCAGGCCGACACAGACACGGCTGGAGGGCTGCCATGGGGCCCCCTGTGGGGCATGTCTGGAAGGAGGCGTTACCCTGGTGTTGAGGTAGCAACCCCAGGAAATAACCACCACATCATGTGGCTGGCTGGAGTGGCCCCAATCCCTCCTGCAGGTCACACAGAGACACAGCCGCACCCTTGGGCCAGAGCTGTAGAATTTGCACAGTCATCTTGGACCAGGAAAGCCAGAGATACATTTCTGGCAATGTGAGAGAGGCCTGGCAGTGCCTGAGGCACACGGTTCAGAGCTGCTGAAGAAAGGGGCTTTGTCAGAGTAGAGCCTCCCGTGGTCCCTTGGTCAGCTCTGAGAGGTGGAGTGGACGCGACTCTGGGAGGGAGCACAGTAGGGCTGCAGTGGCTATCTCAGGCAGGCAGCATGTGAGTGGGGGTGCAGGACACAGCCCAGAGAGTTGGAGTCCATTTTGAGCTGTCTCTGAAGGATGCTGCCCAGGCCCCTCCAGGGCGTTCCTTTGTGCTCGGGCCTCCTGGGCTCTGAGCTCAGGCCTGGCCCTCTGGCTTCTCAGGCATGGAAGGCAGTTCAGAGCTGGGCTGTGGGGAGGCAAAGGTTCCATGTTTGACACAGGTGTGGGTTGTGGGCAGACTCCAGTCCTGACCCCAGCAGGGTGTGAGCATGTGGCACACCCTGCACTTTCCCCTGGTGCCAACCCTGGAGAGATGGTGACATTTCTGTTCCCACCCCTGCAGGTAGAGCTCACAGGCAACAGTATTTATGAGTACATCCATCCATCTGACCACGACGAGATGACGGCTATCCTCGCCGCTCACCCGCCTCTTCACCATCACCTGCTCCAAGGTAGTTCCTCCAGGTGAAAGTAAACAAGGCCACGTTCTTAACTATGACCCAGGGCTTGGCTTCCAACACCTGCCAAGGTCTAGGGGTTACCAGGGCAACACTTGGCCCCATCAAGTGGGAGGTGCATTTTGGCCTCTGTCTTTTAAACCAGATTATTTAAACCAGCCTCCATTACTGCCAAAGACTATTCAGAGCTGCCGGGGACAAAGGTGCTCGTGATTTAGAATTGCAGGTTGCAGCCTCACAGGTTTAGACCTGGGCTGCAGCTTCTGAGGATACAGCCCAGGGGGCTGTGAAACTGCCTGGGGGAAACTACACCTGAAATTCCCCTGGGTGACAGCAGTTCCTTTGCTATGACCACAGACTGTAAACCATCCTGAGAGGAGGAGGACAGTGGCTTTGCTATTTTCATGTTACCTTGTAGCCATGGTGGACATTTCAACATATCATTTATGCTCGTGGCTACTGCAAAATTCTGGAAGTCATGAGACCCACCACTGAACCTTGTTTTTTAATGTAGTGATAAAATAGCACACTTACATCCATGTTCAGGGTGTGCCACTATGTGTTTAAATACTGGGATAACTACTTTCCTACATAGTTGGTTTGTTTTGTAACTATATGCATTTTATTTTATGCATTTAAAAGTGTTACTCTGAGCAGGGGTATGGGTTTTTTTTTTTTGCCATAGCACAAATCAGTTAAGATGCCCTGGGCATCACAAAATTAGAACAAATGCTGGGAAGATACAGAAGTTTTCTGGGACCCCGGCCTTTTAACTTCGTGGACAGCTCAGAGAGGCCAGCAGACTAATGGGTCTCACTTATGTCTTAGACTATAGTACCCAATGGGGCCCCAATTCCCCAGTGGAACAAAATGCAAATAAAAGACTTCAAAGTGGTGAGGACATTTAGCCATGGAGGAGAAATATGGCTTTCATTCTTATTGCTCCCTCCTGGGGAAGATTACCCTCAGGCTCGGAGGAGGGACCACAGAAGTGCATGCTCAGTTGTCCAGTAGCAGTTGATATCGCTGTTCCTTTCCAAGGAGAGAGTCTGGTGTGCCAGCTTCTCAGACAAGATGGGGCCTGACTATAACTACAGCCTGTGATAGTCGTTGGGATGGGATGGCGTCTAAATCAACATGAAAAAATGATGCCGAGAGTCATTCCCAACAACAATGACTAATCTTTCCACTCTGGTGTGTTTTCAAAGCTGGACACAGACAGCAGGAGTCCTAGAGAATTCCTCAGAACACCATGTTGTTGCTTAAAACACCGCACAGGGTGCCCCCTGCTTGGCAGTGGCCTTTTGCTACTGCCCTGGGTTTCATGTTCCCCTTCCTGTGTTGTAGCCTCTGGAAAAGTGGTGAAGGAATGAAAGTAAGTGCAGCTGGGGGGACAGTGAGGCCCGTCTACTCCTGTTTCTGTGGGGTTTGAGGCTGAGGTGGAGAGCAGTCCTAGAGGAGAGGCAACAAGCTGGGGGCCTAGGGTCCCGTGCTGACTCCCTGCAGCGCCAGCCCAGGGGTGCAGGGAAGGCTCCCGAGCACACGGTGCTCTTCTCTCTCACAGATTTTCTGCCTGGATGGAACCCCATTGTTTCATGGTGAAATGTGTGAGAAGTGCGCCCTCCCCCCAGATGAGTAAGACCAGGTGGTACTTTTGAGACGTGAGCTTCCACACCTCAGTGACATCTGTCTGGTTCAGACAGGAGGACTGTGGGTAAAGCACATAGCCTGTCCAGCTGGGGGAACCAAGGAGGCCTCTGAGTTGATTCCCAAACTTCCATGAGGCAGTGCCCTCAGGGACAGTGGAGGAGGACCTTGCTCCACTTCAGCCTTTTTTTTTTTTCGGTACTGGAGATTGAACTCAGGGGCACTCAACCACTGAGCCACATCTCAGCCCTATTTTGTATTTTATTTAGAGACAGGGTCTCACTGAGTTGCTTAATGTATCACAGTTGCTGAGGCTGGCTTTGAACTCACAATTCTCCTGCCTCAGCCTCCAAAACCACTGGGAGTACAGGTATGTGCCTCCATGCCCAGCCCAATCCTTTTTTAATGATAAATTTATCACCAGGCAGAATGGTGCATGCCTGTAATCTCAGCCTCTCAGGAGGCTGAGGCAGAAGGATCACAAGTTTAAGGCAGCCTCAGCAACTTAGTGAAACCCTGTTTCAAAATGGAAAAGGGTTGGGAATGTAGCACAGTGCTAGAGACTTGCCTAGCATGTGTGAGGGCCTTGTATTTATTTACAAAATAAATAAATAAATAAACTTATTAACCTCCAACAAATGTCTATTTAGAGTGGAGTGACAGCCCCTCACTCAGAGGTGTGGCCTTTCTCTATTGCTGTCTCTGAGGGCTGGTGTCCTTTAAAGCCAAGGAGGACTCCTGTATGTTTACAAGAGTGAGAACTCTTTATGCACAGGGCCTTTCAAAGAAAGGAAAGGAAGGTCTGGCTTAGCTAAACTGTGAGGGGTTCCCTGGGGAGGTGGAGACAAGAGTTGCTCCTTCCAGGGCCAGAAATGAGGGCCAAAGCTTTGCTCTGGCCATGGTGGTTCTCGGCACCCAGCCCCCACAGTGCAGGAGGTATGAGTGGCCGGCCCCCTCTGCCAGGGAAAGAGCCTACGCTGTGACTGACACTTAGCATCTGCTACCTGAGGGGAGTCAGACTCTTCTGGGCCTTCACGGTATCTCAGGCACCCACCCCAAGACTGCCAGGAAGTTCTCCCGATGCCAAGCCACTCTGTGGCCTCTAGGAGGTGATGGTGGCTGGTGGAGCTCTGCCAGGCCCAGCCCTTGACTCCAGGCTGGCCTCCAGGCTGTGGCTGAGATTTGAGCTGCTCTCTTTTGGGGCCTGTGGAAGCCACACCAGGACAGGGCCAGTCTCTCCCCTCCTCACCCAGACCTTAGCAAGTTCTCAGAGTCAGAGTCGGGCACAGAGGAGCAGGCCTCTGACTGTGGCCCTGGGAATTTCATGGTGCTGTGTGGGGGGAGATGGGAAGCAGGTGGGACCATGGCCCATGGAACCTCGCTCCTGCTTTCAGAGTACGAGATAGAGATAGAGAGGTCCTTCTTCCTCTGAATGAAGTGCGTCCTGACAAAAAGAAACACGGGCCTGACGTGCAGTGGATACAAGGTATGAAGGGCCCTGGGGGGACGGAGAGCTGGCCGTGTTCTGCACTGGGTACTTGGTATTCCGCCTCACACTCAAGGATGTCTGCAGAAGGGAAGCCTCGGGAACTGAACATATCATTCCCACCAGGGCAGAAGTCTCCAGTGACTGGCTCATGGCTGCTTCTGAGGCCATGTAGAGCTAGATTTCTTCTAGCTCTACAGACGATGAATACCTTGAGGGATCCTGGAGAAAGGGTTTTTGAACAGAGAACTTGAAGGCTAAGGATGTTAGTCTGTACCACTGCAGTTACGATGATTGTGATTCCAGCACGATTTTACTGACTTAATATGTTTTTGCCATCCTGGATCCCAGAGTCTCGTGCAGGCCAACAAGCTATACCTTGCAGAGCTATGCCCCAGCCTGTTACTGACTTTAACTGGCATAAATGCTTCTACTCATCAGGCTCCAGGTGGTATAGAGGTTCCTGTTTGAACTTGGTGCGTTCTTGCCTACATGGTCTTTGGCTCTAACTGGAAGGCTTTTAGATAGCCACTCTGACTTGTTGATTATTAAGATCTTGAATTAAAATACATGAAATTAAAAGACATAAAAATGAAGATTTTAAAAAAAATCTATTGAAAGGATTCTTAAGGAGGTTTTGAAGTTGCCAAAGTGTCACATCATGAAGTCCCAACCCCACCACCCCAGCTGCTGGTGATGTGTTCTTATTTTATCTGATGAGTCTGGCCTGGGAGAGGAGGGGGTTAGGGCTTGGATCTGGAATGACCCCCAAAGTCTCTTGGTGAAAGCCTGGTTCCCACCACAGCAAGGTTCAGAGGCGGGGCTTTAGGCAGTGAGTGGATCCCGGGGACCCTGACCTCATCAGTGGATCAGCCCAAGGATCAGTCCATTGATGGGTGAATGGAGCTGTTGGAGGAGGTGCTCACTGGGCAAGGGTCTGTTACTTTTCTTAAAATTTAATTTAGGAAAGTAAAATGATCAAAATGAGAAGTATGATTAATCAAAGTTCTTTTAGAATGTCTTTAAAAATCCACCATACTGAGTCCCATAGTTTGAATCATTTTTTTTCTTATTGAGCTATGTTCAAGAGGAATAAGTGTAAAATAACAGATTTTTATTTCTCTGCTTCTTCTGAAAAAGCTACAGGAGCCTCTGAGAGCCTGGCTGGGGATCAGGAGGGGCAGGGCCAACTTGCTGGTGTCTCTTGCAGACACTGTGCAAGGAACCTGGGGCAGACTGCACATGGGCTCTGGAGGATCCAGGCTCTTGTTCCACAATCAGCGGGTGGAAGAGGCCCAAGCAGCACTCTGCTTCTGTGGTCACTTTGCAAAAGATCATTGATCTAGTGTCCACCTCATGAAAATTCCAGTGCTGGCTAGGGTGGGAATCCACAAGCGAGAAGCCCTTCCACATGATACTTAGAGACACAGAAGGACCCTCGGGAGGACCTTCAGGAAAATAAATCTAACACAGTTATGATTTACAAATGCAAAGACCAGAACACATCAGAGAGAAGAATTTACAAAATGTAGGCCTGTGGTTGTTAAGGCCATCAGAAGCAAATGTCGAGTGACCAACCCACACGGCCGTTTGAGAGAGTATTTTGATTCTGCTGAGGCTAATGCTTCCCAACACGGTTTCCTTCCCTCTGGCCCCATTTCAGAGGGCTGTGAAAATGGGAAAGACTCCAACTCAAGTTGTCTCAGTGATTAGCACACAAGATCAGTGGGCTCTCTGGCCAAGAGAATCATAGATTTTAGCAAAGAAAAACAACAAAAGATGACTGACCTTTGCCCTGGGTTTGCCGGACTGCAATGGCAATTAAGCCCATTTCCTGTGGCATCTCAAACATCAACCTGCAAATGGTGGGAAAAATTGGTCAGCTGGAACAGGGAATCGTGCAGGAGGAGCACAGCTCCGACAGGAGGGGACAGGGCTTGTGTTCACAGTGTGCGTGTGGCCAAGGAAGTTGAGTCGCACAGCTGGAAGGGCTCTGCCCTCCTTCACAGACTCTGCAGTGAGAATGCCCACGAGAGCTGAAGAAATGCCCGAGGGCACCGAGCGCAGAGGAGGGACAGAGGCACCTGTTGGTGTCCTCAAGACTGGGTCAGATGATCCATCTTAGGAATATTCCACCAAGTTCTTTCTTCCCCCTCTGGTGCATGCACTCTGCTCAAGTGACAACTAGCAATTGCTGTCATTTGTTTCTACTTACAGTGAGTTTCTGTTCAAACACCAGTACACAATCACAACAGAAGTTTCTGATTATTCAGAAAACCAATATGGTGGCAATAAAGACGTTTAAAAGATACACCATCCCCTGAGAACTAATTAGGCTTTAACTATAGTAAATAAATCTACACCTTCTGAGAACCTGGAAGAACCTGGATCATTTTAGGCTTTAGTCCCGTGTTCTAAAAATCCTATATCCAAAGTGCTTATATGCTGAATACATTTTAAGAGGTGACTATTTTAATATACAATTTTAAGCTGACTTTTACACACATTTGTTGTATTAATAACTTGTAATCGTTTACATTTTTTTCTGTTTCAGTATTCCAAGCAAGGAATTGGGGATTTAATTCTATTTAGTAAAACATTTGTCTTATTTTAGTCTATTCATGGTTGTTGTCTTCCATCTTAAAATATCAACCTTAAAAAAGATCAATGTTTATTAAATATTTAGTAAAAAGTTATCCAGTCATCCTTTAAATGGAATTTCCCTGAATAACTTTAGTTTAAAAAATAAAATTATTTAGGTCTTGATATAAATTTCAGAGCTTCCCTTAACAACACACCCATGATTTAATAATCCCATTCACAGAAAAAAATTGCTTAGATTCCTTATGTTATATATAAACTCTTCATGCTCCAAACAAAACACATGTCCCCTGGTTGCATCCTCTGGAGAGATTGAGAACAGTTGGCCACCAGCCTTTCTAATAAGAACCTTTGAGTACTTGAATTTCATTACTAAATTTCCACTTAGTCAATAAAAGAATCTATTTGTAAAAGTTCCTGTTGGGGCCTCTTAGGCAGCCCAATGTTATTAAAATAACAGCATTTCCTATGTACACAACAGAAAATACACTTGGATTAGAACTTTTGTAAAAGGCTGGTCTTGCCACTGTTGAGAAAGCTTGTTAAGGAATTTTACCTTTAAAGTAACACCCTTCAGGTTCTTTGTGTACTTTTGTCATTATTGTTGTTGGGTTTTTATTTTAATTTTAATTTTATTTTATTTTTAATTTTTTTGCTGAGGCTGGCTTTGAACTTAAGATCCTCCTGCCTCCCAAATTGTTGGGATTATAGCCATGCACCATTGCCCATTGTCTTTATGTAGTTTTGCTGTGGACATTTGTTCCTCTTGCACCAACCATTTGTCTTTATCTTGTTAATATTAACTGCTCCTTTCCTTCTGAATCCCTCCCTCTCTCATTCTCAGCCACAGGTTTTGGGTGAGATGGATTCCATTGTTAACTCCAGGTGAACCCTAAGTGCTCAATTGGTCCTATTTCATTCCCCTTTAATTTTCCAGAGCACTACCATCTTAATTGATGGAAAGAATGTATCCACACTGTCTTCATTAGGTGAGTGACACACAATGGGGGAAAAAGTGTTTTCTCTGTTGCCTGAAATAGCAGCAGAACAGATGCTCTCTTTTCCAAATGGTTTATGCACTGTGGCTACTAGGAGAATAGCCACACTGGAAATTAAGCTGCTGAGGGAGCCCAGAGCATAAAACCAGGGATCTCCTGATAGAATTAACTGACTTAGGCCTGCTGCAGAACTGTTACATTACCATATACACACATAGCTTGCTTTCTTGCTTTCTTTACTGGAGGTGGGAGGTTACTGGGGATTGAACTCAGAGGCACTCAACCACTGAGCCACATCCTCAGCCCTATTTTGTATTCTTTTAGACACAGGGTCTCACTAAATTGCTTAGTGTCTCACCATTGCTGGGGCTGGCTTTGAACCCAGGATCCTCCTGCCTCAGCCTCCCTAGCCACTGGGATTACAGGTGGTTGCCACTGTGCAGGCCATGTAGCTTTATTTGTATAAATTATGCATACATTTATATTTTTGTTGTTTGGCTTAATTGCAGTTTTTGTAATAAAACAATTACTAATTCATGAAATAGTCTAGTTAAACTTTTTTAATTTCTAAAAAGTTTAATTGATAACAAGAGCCACCTAATAAAGGCTTGAGGGAAATAAATGTTTAAAATACATAAAAATTAATGAAAAAATATAGAACTACCATGACACAGCAATCTGTCTTTCAGAAATGTACCTGAAGGAAGTAAAACCACCATCTCTCTCTCTCTCTCTCTCTCTCTCTATATATATATATATATATATATATATATATATATATATATATTATGTATATATTATGTATATACGTATACATACATATACTATTAGTACTCTTTATTATCAGGAAATATTTCTTTTTACTTTAACCATAAAATCTTTAAAAATAATAAATATGATTGAATTCTCCAGAAAAACAAACTTTAATTCCCTCAAAAATGACAATCTTAAATATTGGATGTGCTAAAGACCTTTATGTGATTAGATGCAAATAAGAAAGCAATTAAATCATTATTCATCAGTACTAATGAGCATGTTATTCAGGCCTATTCTTCAATTAAAAGAAAATAAGGGCCTAACATGTGAGAAAGAGTGATTGTAAGAACAGAAATGTAAGTACAAGTCATGTTGCACTGAATGACTGGTGGGACCCACTGATCACCCCTTCCCAAATCCTATCAATGGCAACACTATCTGTTCAAGTCACTTCACATTTTATATTACTAATAGGGAAAAAACTCTCGAGAGTCAGGTGTGCATTTTTCTAAGTGAACGTTCTTTCTGTCATCTTTTATAAATATTTTTAAGGCCTCTATGACCTTGTTTTCTCAAAAATGTTTTACTATCTCTAAAAATATATTCAAAATTCTCCCTTAACTCTATTGTTTCTGTAAACATTCTTTTCCTAGGCATATTATTTTGCTATTATCACTATCTACCCCAACTGTAGCTCTCCTTTTCTTTATAAGATCTAGAGATCTCTCCATGCTTTATAAGATCTAGAGATCTCTCCATGCTTTATAAGATCTAGAGATCTCTCCATGCATTGACCTCTATCAAACTTTCCCACATGCCCACCACTTTTGTCACACATATATGCTATTTTCCCCCATTAAATAATGTTACATAAAATTGTGACTACGATAGACTTGCTGATCAACATTCATGTGATTGCCTTTATTTCATATAGTACCAATATGCGCTATTCATACATTTATTTATTTAGCAAACATTTATTAATTTTTTGGTATGGGCAATGCTTTTGGCATTGCAGATATAATTGGAAATTAGAAATTTTAGGTAGTTTTTAGCTGAGTGGTTTTGTTAGCATTTTGCTAGTTTATATGACATGGAAACATTCCAATGTGGTGTTAATACGTTCAAACTAGATTATGTGATCTTGAATTGTAGGGATATGTTTATTTCATTTGCATCCTGGGGCAAAATCTGGAGGACTCTATTGAGAAAGTATTAGGAAAGAAGGAATCTGAAGATAAGTTGTAACTGGAATTAGAGTGGTGAAAAATGCTGCATTAAAAAAATCTTGATTTTGCAAGATTGGGGGCATGTGTTTTAGCTGGAACTTTCGGCAATACATTCTGGAAGAAAATTTGCTCCTTATCACTTTGTCCTGACATCACTTTGAATATTGAAATGGCGAATTCAAAAATATTTTATAATTTTATAATATTTTATAATTTTATAATATAATTTTATATATTTATTTATAATTTTATATTTTATAATATAATTTACATCAAAGGCATAAATGCTTTAGAATGCAAAGTATATTTATGCTTTAGAATGCAAAGTATATTTCTTTCTTTTTTGACACCTCATTAAACCTTCATCATGTAATTTTATTTAAACACACTAGCCATTGGTCCTCATCAGACATGCCACAGTGTCCAACTTGCATACATTCTTTCCCATATGCATACTCAGATATAAAGCCCAGGCCAGTCAGTGTCAACTCTGTGTTCCAGACCTTAAAACCCATGGCATCATTTTCTGATAGTTTTATACGAAACGCTGATTCTGATACAATCAAGAACAAAAAAGAAAAAACATCTCTTCTCATAAAGATGATTGTATTCTCCCAAATCATCTTCCACTGTCCAGCTCCCTGTTGGGCCACATGAGGGCACATGAAAACAATGACTATAAGACAGGTTCCACAAGTCTCCAAGTTTTCCAGGAAGACTGAGCTGTGGTTGCTCTTTGTAAGATGGATTTGCAACTTTCTTCACTTCCCTATTTCAACTCCAAATTAATTTCTTGAGCTCCAATCCTTATTTATGATTGGTTTCTGAGGAAAACCCAGGCCAACATAATATAAGATGATTTTTGGGCAGCACTAAAGTGGCTAAAGAAGTTTGCTAAAGAAGGCTATGTTAAAGTGGAGCTTTTGAAAGAGGACTCATTTTTTGTACCAGCTTTTGGTGGAGGATTAGATTTTTGTACTGTGTAGCTGCACTGAATCCCTTAACGTGAAGCCTAGTGGCTGAAAACAACCCTTACCTATACTTCTCACAATGCTGTGTCCAACTGGTTGCTCTGATGCCTATTGGGCTTCCTCATGCAGCTGCCCTGGGTGGGGGGAGGTCACTGCATGAGTAGTTTAGCAGCTGAGAGACCCTAAAATTCGGTACTGGGTCTTCTTCTTTTTCTGGGGGTCCAGAGTTCCTCAAGAGCTGGGGGCAGTGGGGAAGGAGGTTGTGAAAAAGCTCTGAAAGCTGGTGAGGTCTAGATTCTGAAACTGCCCCACATAGCTTCCTGTCACATCTTATAAAAGCCAAGGCAGTTGACCAGGACAGCTCAGCATCAGAGGTGGGGGCAAATCCCACTGCTATTGGCATAAGGTTCACAAAATTACAGCTATGTTTTTTAAAGACCACAAATGGAAACCTTTGAAAACTTGATATTTCATATTAATTCCCCACCAGAGAAAAACCAAAAGCACACATATACCAGTTCTCTGTCCATTTTAAAGAAAGCTGATCTTCTGTGTTACCTTAGAATCAGGATGGTCTGATTCAAACAGCTTCCATTTTTATGGATTTAATTCTACATACTGTTTAACATGAATAAACAGGAAAACCACAAGATAAAAAACAATTGTCCATCTGTAACTTTTTCAGTCTTAGATTCTGTATTTATTAAAAATTGCATTTTTATTCAACATAACATGATTTTTACAGAAGTTAAGGCTGAGAAACTTGAAATATAGTAGTTCAACAGAAACTTATAACTTTTGGAAAATATTTTGTTTGACCTCAAATGGAACATTACTCATATGAATGAATACATAACAAGATGATAGTACTTTTCAAGTTTTATAAAAAGCTTTGTATTTTAATCAATTTGTCATTCTGTCTCTGATTACATTCTTTTAATCTGAGGAGGTTAAAAGCAAATAGATTTTAATCTTCTGCAATCATGGGTAGAAGGAGCTTCTCTCAAAGAAGAAAGCAGATATTATTTTTGCTTAATTAATGTGCTTTAAAAATATGTTGAAGCATATGAGCATTTTGCAAAAATAATTTAATAATTACTGTAAATTAATAATTGGCATCAGTTAAATCTTCTCAAGATACATTTCTTATTTGATAGAATTTTTGTAGTGAACTGATTTTATAATCCCTGTTGTTAATTTAATTGGGCTAACTTTAAAGTGAAATCAATGAAGAATATTTTATTACTTTTATTTTTATGTGCATTCATTATTTGCTTCTGGAAGAATTTAGAAATTCCAATTACATAAGTGCCTAGCACTTCAGTCTGTAATTTGTAATGGATAAGAAAAAAGCAGGACTTTTAGATATGTACACAAGTTACATAAAAGAAACCTGGCCCAGTTCCTGAAATACAGGAGAACCAAGGTGCTGCCATTGTATGCCACACGGGAACCTGTAGAGAGAAATAGCATAATCAAAGTATGCTCAGATGGGAGCAGGGACCATCATGGTAAAGTTCATGGTAGGGGGTTATATCAGGAGCTCATTTATCACACACGAAAGTAAATGAAATAAAGTCCCAGTTGAAGCAAGATTATAGAACTAAACCCAACTTGGGGGTGACTGTCTGGGAAAATCTTTGTTCAACTGTATTTTGCCCCACTGTTGCTGGCCTTTGAAGATGGAGAGGATCATAAGTAGGGATTGGAGAATGGCTGCAAGGAGCCAATAGTGACTGCTGCCCAAATACCAAGGAGGACACGGGAACCTTAGTCTGCAACTGCAAGGAACTGTATTCTGCCAGTCCCAAAAATGGGCCTGGAAGAGGACCTGATGTTCCTGAGGAAAACAGGCCAGTGGGACCTCAGTTGTTCCTGCTGTAACTCCTTGAGCTGGGAACCCAGTTGAGTCCTGCTAGACGTCTGGTGCACAGAAACTGGGAGGTAAGGAGTGGGTCCTTTTTTAGTTTCTAAGTTTGTGATAATAGGTATGGAAGCAACAGAACACTGATATAAATTCTGGTACCAGCCATGCTACCATAACAAAACCTCAAATATGTGCAAAGTGTTTTGGAATCTGCTGGTAAACTAAGCCTGCTGGAATTTTGAGGAGAATAATAATAATTTTAAAAGCCTTGATTGCTTTAAAGACTGCTATAACTATGGACCCTAAAAGGACTGCAAGGGAGTGCTCAGAAGAAAGAAAGCCTCATGTTATTGGAACAGCAGGAAGGGAGACCCTTGTTCCACCATGGCCGGAAGCTTAGGAAAATGGTTCCCTGCAGTCCTTTAGGAGGTAGGACCTGTCATTGGTGAGTTTACAAGTTGGGTTTACTAAGCAAAGTGTTGAAGTGAAAACTGTTTTCTTCTTTATATTTATAGTAAAATTTCAGGGTGGGGAGAGAGAGGGAGAAACTGAGGAAAGAGCTGTCAATGTGGGAAATCCTCATCCTGTACAGATGGCAAAAGGTGCTAAAAATAAGAGATAGCTGCTCTGGAGGTTAGCACAAAGAGCTGAAGGGGTGCAGCAGTACAGGCCTTTACTGCAATCTCAGGAAGATGGAAAGGTCCCAGCACTCAACACCAGGGGTTCAAGTTATGCCTGTAGGTCTTCTCAGTCCTTTCAGAGAGCCACCAGGGAGCTTCTTGGAATGATCCTTCAGCCACCACAGAAGAAGCTGAAAATGGAAAAGGAATGACCTCAGCAAGATGTGAGCACATGTTCTGTCTCATGAAGCATCCACAGGGGCCCACAAGGAACTGGGCTGTCTCATCAGCAGGACAACGGCCCATGGGAATGGACAGGGACAGACCTCAGGACAGGGAGAGATGCTCAGAACTATCAAGATCTCTGGCAGGAGGGGGCTGGGCAAGCCACGCGGCTACTAACACAAGCTCCCTTCCATGCAGAAGCAAGAAGACACAGTGAAGCTCCCAGAGGGCAGAGATAATCCAGGTGGGATCTTCCCGGGCCTGGGGACTTAACGTAGAGGAATTCCTCCATTGGATTCAATTTTCCCCACGTTTAAAGAAGAATGCCAGTAACTGTCAGTTTTCAATCCCCATGTAACAAATTAGCACAAAGGTAGTGACTTAAAACAGCACAAATTTTTTGGAACCTATTGAGAGCCACAGCCAAAGTCAGAATGATGCCTGGCATATTGCCAGAGGGAATGGTTGAAAGGTGCTGCCAGCGAACCATTGAGATGATGATTTGAGTTAAGCTGTAATATAATAGCTGTGGTGCTGGATTGATTGAGTTGTATATGAACCCTATGGGTGGGAGGGGATAGGCTGGCTCCGGGAATCTGCCTCAGGCACCCAACACTTTGTAGTCATGTTGCAAGGCCCTGCTTTTGGAATTCTTTTCAGAGTTTATTGGAAATTTTTGAATGGTGACATGTCTTGTTCTCTAAAGATTAATTAATTTTCAGCAGTAACTAAATTTCCAAAAAGCAAAGTATGGTATATAAATTTGGGCTCAAAATTAGACAAAGGTTATGAAAGGACTAGAAATCAAGTAGACATAATTTCCCATATGGCTTTTAACTGACTGTAAAGAAAACTCAAGAAGAACATTTAGAATAGTTGAAATCAGTTGTAACTTCCCATATTAACTTTGCTTTTATAATTAGTTTGACATTATCTTAAAATCTAAGTATTTTCATATCATATCAAACATTTTAGCAGATAACACTAACTTGAATCAGTTACTCTTAGTTTCTTTACCTACATTCATTGTATTCATATAACAATAATAATAATAATAATAATAATAATAATAATAATAATAATAATATGTGTTAGGCACCATTCTGCTGCAAAGGTGTTTCTATCAAAATTTTTGTGAAATTACAAAAGGAAAGTA